>NW_024838355.1:0-1184 GCF_019175285.1 Sceloporus undulatus
TAGTTTAGGGGCGGCAGAGAAGAAAGACCTCTGGGAGGTTGTTACCAATTTGGCCTTTTGTGATTTTAGTAGATTTGACCCAGAAGTCCTGAGAGTGCAGGGCAGATAGGGAGAGGCGTTCGCGCAAGTATCCTGGGCTCAAACCATGTAGGGCTTTAAAGATAATAACCAACACCTTGTACTGTACCCAGAAGCTGATTGGCAGCCAGTGAAGAGTTTCTAAAACAGGTGTTATGTGGTCAAACCTGGATTTACCGTTGACCAGTCTGGCTGCCATGTTTTGAACTAATTGGAGCTTCTGAACTTGGCACAAGGGTAGTCCCATGTAGAGCATGTTGCAGAAATCAAGATGAAAGGTTACCAGCACATGTTCCACAACTTCAAGGTCCCCCAGGTTCAGATAGGGTCGCAGTTGGCATATCAACCAAAGTTGATAACAAGCGCTCCTGGTTGTCGTATCTATTTAATATGACAGCTGAAGGGCTGAATCCAGGAGCACTGCCAAATTGCAAATGCAGTCCTTTAGGGGAAGTGTGACTCTGTCCAGAACCAGTTGGCAAATCCCCATCCCCGGACTTGGGGTTCCTATCACGAGTACATCCATTTTCTCTGGATTCAATTGAGTTTGTTTTTCCTCATCCAGTTCATTAACAACCCAAGATAGTCATTCAGAGGAGATTCAAAGTCATTCAAAGCCAGTAGTGTGTAGGTCACACTCTTTGTTTCTCTCTTCTTCTCTCCTTCACAGCAAAATTTTGAAGGGTTGGTGCTGAATATTCACAGGTCTTAGTGAGAAATAATAGATTCAGTTTCAAATCCACTGGTTGTGTGGTCAGTTAGGCCCTTGTGACATCCCTGTTTAGATAATACCCAAACCTGTAGATAAAAGTTCAACATCATGAATGGACATGAGAAAATATACACCCCAGGTGTACTATGCATCATAAGAATTGTTGTATGTCTTAAATCAGTGCATATTAACATTGTTTCTGTTGAGAGGGTTGCATTCCCTGTAGGTATCTCTTGAGGCCATATGTTGGCCTGTTACAGACTGCCAAAATAAAGCTGCTTCGGGTCTCTTTGGAGGTATGATATTTAAATGATGCATGCATCCTAAGAATCAGGAAGCTGCACCAAAGCTGCACTCCAGTGCTTAGGAATGGAGTGTGGCTTTGGCGCGACCT
>NW_024838356.1:0-542 GCF_019175285.1 Sceloporus undulatus
TTAAGGCTGATGGAACCCAAAAGGTTCCAAGAAGCCCTAGAGGGGTATATGGTTGGAACTGATGGCGATTCTGTTGATGCCCTGACTACCATCTGGGATACTGATCTCTCCAGAGCTATACACAGCATCGCTCCCAAGTGCCCTCTCAGGCCTGCTCCCAAAAAACAGCCCTGGTATACGGAATATCTCCGGGCAAGGAAGCGGGTGCTGCGACGACTAGAGTGTGACTGGCAAAGACACCAGCACTTATCCGACAAGGCACTCCTAGACTCTCTCTTGGAGGACTATGGAGTGGCGATAAATGCAGCAAAGAATTTGTTCTATGCTGCACGTATCGCGTCCACGGAGTCGCGTCCAGCAGAGCTGTTCAGGGTAGTGAGGGAGCTTACTCAGCTTCCCTCCTCCCTGAACTCTATTTTGGAACCATCCAAGGCCTGCTGCGATGAATTTAACAACTTCTTCGTGGATAAAACCTCTCGGATAAGGGCTGATCTCGACACCAGTATTTCTTCAGAAACCAGAATAGAGGTCTCCAGAGATTC
>NW_024838356.1:642-1184 GCF_019175285.1 Sceloporus undulatus
TTAAGGCTGATGGAACCCAAAAGGTTCCAAGAAGCCCTAGAGGGGTATATGGTTGGAACTGATGGCGATTCTGTTGATGCCCTGACTACCATCTGGGATACTGATCTCTCCAGAGCTATACACAGCATCGCTCCCAAGTGCCCTCTCAGGCCTGCTCCCAAAAAACAGCCCTGGTATACGGAATATCTCCGGGCAAGGAAGCGGGTGCTGCGACGACTAGAGTGTGACTGGCAAAGACACCAGCACTTATCCGACAAGGCACTCCTAGACTCTCTCTTGGAGGACTATGGAGTGGCGATAAATGCAGCAAAGAATTTGTTCTATGCTGCACGTATCGCGTCCACGGAGTCGCGTCCAGCAGAGCTGTTCAGGGTAGTGAGGGAGCTTACTCAGCTTCCCTCCTCCCTGAACTCTATTTTGGAACCATCCAAGGCCTGCTGCGATGAATTTAACAACTTCTTCGTGGATAAAACCTCTCGGATAAGGGCTGATCTCGACACCAGTATTTCTTCAGAAACCAGAATAGAGGTCTCCAGAGATTC
>NW_024838357.1:0-1184 GCF_019175285.1 Sceloporus undulatus
CAATATTTTAAATAACTTTGTGCATGAAACAAAATCTGTGTATATTGAACCATCAGAAAGCAAAAGTGTCACATTGTTAGCCACCCATATGGACAATTTTGGATTTTGGAATATTTTGGAATTCCAGATAAAGGAGACTCAATCTGTGTTTTGTAGACACCTTTTGCTGGTATAGCTGCTCTTTGCTAGTGGAACATTTTGAATGTGAGCTGAATTCGATTTAGGAAGATTGACAAATTAACCAACTTTAGAACTCAAACAGTTCTACTCTCCAGTAGCTCCATTTATTCTCCCAGGTTAGACCACAGTGAAACCTCTGCTTTACCCAGGAACCCCACTCACTTTGCCCAGATTGCTTTTCATGGATTGGCTGGCCTTCTTCCCTCTTTCACAGAGCCTGTGAAAACAATGTGGGCTCCTGGAAGAGGAAACACTGATACAGCAACGAAAATGGCATCCAGCTGCTACTCACCTGGCATTGCAGGACCACAGACAGGTTACCCAATAAATTGGGAACACTGTTGAATGGCCCCTGGCTTGGCTGAGAATACCTTAACAAGGTGATACAATAGACAGCTTTGTAGTCCACCAATTATAAAGAACTTTCTACAGTTCCATGATGTTTGACTTAATTTTGCATCCTTCTGCATTTGGTTCCAACAGTGATTACTTCCTG
Source organism: Sceloporus undulatus (assembly GCF_019175285.1). Taxonomy (NCBI): domain Eukaryota; kingdom Metazoa; phylum Chordata; class Lepidosauria; order Squamata; family Phrynosomatidae; genus Sceloporus; species Sceloporus undulatus. Next base: position 677 of record NW_024838357.1, read on the forward strand.
GCCAGAACGTGAGAACAGAGAAAAGGAAAACCGGCAGTTCACTGGAAAACAGGAAGCAAGTTTCTCCATGTTTGCTCGAATGCCTAAGAAATGGGTGCTTTGAGACTAGCCGCATCCAATCAAGGCAGGTATTTTGTGATGGCACCTAGAATCCCTGCCTAACTGGAATTGCTACAAACTGATGGTCCACTATGAAGCAAAAGCTGAAAACACTGGAGTGCTGGTAGCATTCTATGAGTATCCCTGAGATAATCTGGATAATGTCTGTGATGAAATGACTTTGGGAACTAGCTATTTTGGGTGAAGTGCAGTTCAGTTGTTGATTGCCAGGCAGCGCAGACAGTACAAGAGGAATGAAACCAAGCCCAAGTGTGCTTGATGGAAAGGGTCTCCTGGTGAGAGAGGGAATTTTTGAAAGCAGAGTTCAGTTTAGATAGCTGGTCTGGTTGGTGGTTCTAGTAAGAGAGGGCAAGGGGAAGAGTTGAGATAACTGAGGAGCTCACACAGA
>NW_024838358.1:0-1184 GCF_019175285.1 Sceloporus undulatus
AATAATAATAATAATAATAATAATAATAATAATAATAATTTTATACCCCTCTCTTCAGCCAAAAGGCTATCAGAGTGTATTACAAATTGTTAATTAGACATTTAGACATTATGGCTCTTAGTCCAGCAGACCCTTAACTTCCTTAAATCTCTCTGCCTCCATCCAGTGAATTATAAAAGGATTTCTCTTAACCTTCACTGGGACCAGTTAAGGAACCTTATTTCTGCTTCTTTACTGATCTTCCCAAGCATCAACTGAGCCAAAACACATGTAAAAGGAGCGTCAAGTAGTAGATATGCATCATGCATCACTCTAGAAGTATCGCCCTATCCTTTGTAAAAGTGCTCAAAAACTATATCTGTGTAGGAAAAGGAAGTCTATGGATAAATGACTGTATCTACTTGCTAATTAGGAAGAAGTGATAAACTCCGGATTCAACTAAGAAGAATCGTGCTTTCCCCTACTTTATTCTTTTTGGTTGTCGCTACCATTATCCTTTTTTCCCCTCTTTTTTGTCGTTGTGGCTTTCTATCCTCCATTTTCCCCTTTTGGTGGTTCTTTTATACATTTTCTCTGCTAAGCCAAGGGAAGCTGAGCGAAAGATAGTAGGCAACGACCATGAAAACGACCATATATAATATATATATTTATTTGGCAAGGAGAGTTCAAAATATCCATGAATAAGAGTGTGTGATGCATCCAAAAAGAGCATGGCATAAATGGCAGAAAGTCTTATCCACAACCAACACACAAAATGCCTCCCCTTTTGTTCTCTTTTGTTTTTCAAAGCAAAGCTGTGAGTGAGCAAAGATGGGGGGGAATCACCCTAAGAAAAGAAATAGCCCCCGGTAAAACCCAGGATGAATGGCAGCTTTTCTTACGCAAAATGCCCCAAATCCTGGCCATCAAATTGTCAGCTGAAAGTTTCTTCTCTTCTCTTCATTTGAAAATGATTAAAAATCAAAATTCTTACTCATGATTGAGAAGTGATCAGAATTTCTTCTCTATAAAATGCTTTCGAAATTTCCGAATTAGACACATTTCTACTAATTTTCGAATGTTGGATAATATTCTTTATATTCCTACTGTGAAGTTTGGGAAGCTGGAGACTGAACAGAAACAAATGGAATCCGAAGCAGAGAAACTTTTGAGAGAAAGAGAAGAAGAAGATAGGATTGCGATTG
>NW_024838359.1:0-1184 GCF_019175285.1 Sceloporus undulatus
AACTGAACTTGTTTCTGGACTACCGTCGCTTTCGAATGGTAACCTTGGCTTCCATTCTGCCTCTGCTTCACCAGGGCCTGTGGTTCGCGACCGTCGACCTGAAGGACGCCTACTTCCACATCGGGATCCGAGAGTCCCATCGGAGATTCCTCGCCTTTGCTGTCGGCTCCACCTCGTACCACTACAACGTGCTTCCCTTCAGCTTGGCCACGGCTCCACGAGTCTTCACAAAGTGCATGGCACCGGTGGTGGCATACCTTTATCAGAAGGGCTTCATGGTCTTTCCCTACTTGGACGACTGGCTGTTTGCAGCCGAATCTCAAGACGAGCTGCAGGAAGCAGTCTCATTCGCCTTGCACCTCTTGGACTCCCTCGGGCTGGTTGTCAACAGGGAAAAGTCCCGCTTCACACCGACCAGGCAGGTCATGTTCATCGGGGCCATCCTCGACTCCGAGAACTGCTTAGCCTTCCTCCCTCCGGACCGGTTTCGGGCCCTGACAACGTCCCTCAGGCCGTGCTTCTCCCACAGAAGGGTGAGAGCCAGAGACGTCCAAGTCGCCCTGGGCCACATGGCATCGACGACATTCGTCACCCCCTGGGCAAGACTTCGTCTTCGGCCTCTCCAATCCTGGTTCCTCTCCGTCTTCTCTCCGGTGGAGGACCCTCCTTCAAAGTGGCTCACGGTACCGAGACCGGTGGCCGCTTCCCTCAGATGGTGGCTAGACAGCTCCAACGTCTGCATTGGGATGCCCTTTCATCAGCCCCAGGCGCAACTGACTCTGACAACCGATGCATCCCTGGAGGGATGGGGCGCCCACCTGCTCGACCTCGTCGTCAAAGACAGGTGGTCAGCACAGGACAAGCTCTTCCACATCAACGCCTTGGAAATGCTCGCAGTGGAAAAAGCATTGAGGGCGTTCGAGTTTGCTGTCACAGGAAGAGTGGTCCTCCTGAGGACGGACAACACCACCGTGATGTACTACATCAACAAACAAGGTGGTACCAGATCCAGGACCTTGCTCGACCTCACGCTCCGCATCTGGGACTGGTGCATCCAGAGGCGCGTCCTCCTCCAGGCGATTCACCTTCCCGGGGAGGACAACGAGCTGGCAGATCGCCTCAGCAGATCCTCTTCGGTGTGCCACGAGTGGAGGCTCCATCCCGAGACGGTCAGCGACCTCTTC
>NW_024838360.1:0-1184 GCF_019175285.1 Sceloporus undulatus
CAGTGTATGCAGCATCTGGAAGAAAATGAAATCTTTCCTTAGCATCTAAAGAAAGTATCTTGCTTTTGTTATTTAGATGTTGTATAGACAATCTTGTTTGGAGGCTAATAATAATAATAATAATAATAATAATAATAATAATAATAATAGTTTATTGATATTATCCCGCTTCTCCCAGATGGAGCGATTACAGTCTGCTAAAATGCATACATCAATACTTAAAATACATATAAAACACATCAATAAAATTAATAGCAATTAATCTTAAAAACTAACTTTTCATCAAGTGGCAATGCAAGCAAAGTTATACAGTGGTCAGAGGGTATTTCTTACATAAGGTCAGGTGGGTAAGCTTGCTGGAAGAAATCATTCTTAAGTGCGCTCTTAAACACCTCCAAGGAGGTAATTTTGTACAGGCTTATCCAACTTCAGCATTCTTTTGACTTACCATGACTACTCTTGCTCTTCTGCCCTTTTCCCTTTTTGTCTTGTTCTTTTGTACCTAGACCACACGAGCAGAGTTTGACTTGCCAGAGTATTCCATGCGACGAAGATACCAGGATTTTGACTGGCTCAGGAATAAATTGGAGGAATCCCAGCCGACTCACCTCATTCCCGTAGGTAGTAAGCCAGGGCCACCCGTTGTTGAACACTTAACTGTTCTGCTTTAAAAAGTGCACTTCTTCTGGTTTTACAGCAGTAATGGATTCAAGGTGTGTACAAAATGCAAAGGTTGATTCCGTAATTCTGTGGTAGAAAGCACACATGGAGCGCTCTAAAACAATCTTGTGTTGCTTTAATTTAGCTTAAGTAGCATTGTACAGCAGAGTGGACCTGTATTTTAGTTGCTTGCCAACAGTTTCCTCGACACTATATCCTTTTGCTCAGCTAAAAGCATGGCTTGGCTTAATTTCTTGAATCTCCTTGGGCTCCTGAAAGATGCATATTTGCTGTGGGCATGTGCAAAGTTTATTGGGTTGAAAATAGTATATGACATAGGTACTCCATTTTACGTGATCATTTTTCAGCTACCATACTTAATACTATCTTCTTTTTGTAGATTGAGTTATAAAATGAACATTCCTCTTGGATTTTTAAAAGGCCAAACTTTGCCTGTGGTGATCACTGGGATTTTATGAAATATGTACTCTGTCTACTTCAATTATTTTTGAATTAAGACTATT
>NW_024838361.1:0-1184 GCF_019175285.1 Sceloporus undulatus
GCGAAATATTTTGAGAATTTGAATGTCCTGAAATTCAGAAGAGCTTTCATGTCAGCAAGGTTTAACATCTTACCATCAGCAGTCCTGGAGGGCAGATTTAAAAAGATCCCTTACGAACACAGATACTGTCCTTGTGGCTCGGAGGAAATCGAAAATATTAATCATGTTCTCTTTGGCTGTTCTTTGTATACAGAAATACGTGCTTAATATATATAACACCAATTGCGTTGCAGTTTCCAGGTAGACAAGAGAAATTTTATACAAATTTCCTACTTGCAGATCAGAAGGAAGGTATAACGCAAGCAGTTGCACAATTTTTTGCAGCTGCCATTGCAAATCGTAAACAGTTTGTTAAACAGATGTCATATAATAGAATCTCAAAATCTGTATAGATGGCTTGATTTAATGGTAAAATTTGTAAATGAGGAGGCATGGCCATATTTTACCATACCATCAAACTAATCTAGTTGGGGACTAAAGTCTAATGAAGTTAACGCCAATCAGTTGTATCTGATTAATGGCATTTTGTAGTTTAACTCTTGCTTGGACAGGGGATATGATTGTGATTTTGAACTTATATGTCTTGAATGTGGTGCTCTATTACACAATATGATAGAGTTGTTTGCGAGGTGATGGCAGCCTACTTATTGTTGTGTGTTTGCCTGATCGTGCAGCCCTATCCTTGCTTTTTATCCTTACTTTTCATAGAACTTCATTTGTTTATACTCTCCAATCTGTCCATGAACCTATGTTGTGTTTTAAACTGGAATTTTGTAATCGTGCTGGACAATTGGCCGTAATAAAGTTATTATTATAGGAACCAGTGGTCTGAAGCATCCAACTGTGTAAAGTTCTCCCTTGTTATCCACTGGGGGTTGGTTCCAGGACCCCCGTGGATAACAAGATCCTTGGATGCTCAAGTTCCATTAAATACGAGGGGGTATCGTCAAGTTTTAATTATCAGCTTTAAAAGTTTGTTTGGTAATTCCAACTCTCAATAGTGAGACAAAAAGGACACAGTGAACTGATTCTCTCAACATCATGGACTTAGGGATCAACGATGACCCTGACTAAATGACATCCAATATACCATAATAACCTCTGGGTGATACCCCTCGTAAAATGGCATAGCAAAATAGTGTCTCTCCTATAGTGGATCAAATATCCGTAGGTAAGGAGGGACA
>NW_024838362.1:0-1184 GCF_019175285.1 Sceloporus undulatus
TAGTTTCTAAGGCCTGGTAAAGATTATAATAAAGCGGTGGGCAGAGGCCGCCCCTTTCTCCTCCAGATCATTGCCACAGCAACTACACGGCTGTGACAATGATCTGCCCGAAAAGGGAGCTCATTTCCACGATGCTGCCAAGGTAGAGTTGCGCCCTGGGGCATCACAGTGATGTGTCTTGTGTGCCACACCATTAGGACTCATCGCACGAGACATGTCATTGGTACGCACACTGTCTAAACACATGTGCAGCAAAATTATGGTGCCCATACGTACTAGGGTTTGGGAGCGTGTGGTTGCTGTGTGTTACCGAACCCTAGAATTGACACCACCATGCTGCTTTTGGCCCGTTTGTACCGGGCCTAAGATGTCAGGGATGATGGGAGTTGTGGCTCTTCACCTGGCCTGGAACTCACCACCTGGTTGTGCACCACGCTGACCAGTTTTGGCCAGTTGTTGTATCTTTGCAAGAGTTGCAGAGAACAGGCTGAAGACCCCGACAAACTCTCCAAGCCTTCTCACTCTTGCTTCCACAGAAGTCTTCACCCTTCTTCACCAGGGTCCTGCTGGTTCTTGTAGCTTCACCCAAGATACCAGACAACTCAGTAGTCTTATATAAAAGATCTACTTTATTCTACTATATACAGCTCCAAACAATACTCAACTCCTCTCTCTCCAATCCACTCTACAATCCACTACTACAACCCACAAAATGCATTGGGATGTATAGTCATTATTATAGCCAAATCATGGCACCACCTACTGTTGTCTGTTTCCACCCAGTAGGTGTGTACATCATTCCCATTGGTTCTCCTTGTTCATCCCACAATTAATGATTTCATCATCTCAGCCTTGACCACTTAACAATTTTCAGGTGTGTCCAATTATCCACTTTGCAATTCTTGTCCTTGGCACTCTGGACTTGTTAATTGTATTACCACTCACACCTGTGTGGTTCTCTATTGGCTTCTGCTGAGTCACTCTGACTCTCACATACAAGTTTTATTTCACTACTGTATATCCCATGTTGCTTTTTCCTTAACATAAGATACATTACTTCATGATTTGGAAACAACCACCATAGACACTTTTCACAACATGACACTACATTTAACAATCTCAGGTTGTGATTCTACAGGACCAAATTTTAAACCAACTTTATATAAATATAATATTAATTAAAA
>NW_024838363.1:0-1184 GCF_019175285.1 Sceloporus undulatus
GCCACTCCTCTTTGAGCCAAGAAAGGGCCGCCTTTTCTGCCCCCGCTGCAGCCCCAGGATGGCTTCAAGACACTCTGGCATCATATGGCATATAAACGCTATGCCACTGGGACATCTTGAAGCCACCCGGATCTGGGCAGCCAGCCAGCTTCCAGGCATCTTTGGAGTGTGCACCATGTAAACACCATGCTCCCAAGATGCCCAGAAAGCGGGCTTTAAAAGGCTGTCCTGGCTCATAGTTTGTCCTCCTCTCAACAGCAGTATCCCATTGCACAGTGGAAATGGCTTTGTGAAATTCCAGAAATTCCTAAAAGGAACAACGTAATCAATGAACAAATGAAGGTGAGTAGACCCTTCTCCAGTGACATTCATGTAGACCAGTGATTCCCAAACTTTGGACCTGCAGATGTTTTGGACTACAGCTCCCAGAATTCCTGACTCTTGGCCAAGGTGGCCGGGTCTTCTGGAAGTTGAAGTCCAAAATACTTTGAGGGAAATCACTGATGTAGACCATCTACACTGGTGGCAATTTCACCATGTAAATTTGTTATTATGTAAAGTCTGCACTTTGTGTGAGGTTTTTTCCATTTCTAAATAAAATAAAATAAATTTTTTTATTTATACCCCGCCCTTCCAAACGATCAGGGCGGCTTACAAAATGCACCGAAGTGCAAACAGCATACAGATTAAAAACACATATAAACAACAATCCTTAAAAACAATAAAAAACAATAAAAAACCCCTAGCCCAACCTCACGGCCACGAGAGAGGAGGGAGGCCCACAGGATATTTAGTCGGGGAATGCCTGATTAAATAGGAAGGTTTTGAGACCCTTCCTAAATTGGGCCAGGGTGGTAGATGAGCGGAGCTCCATGGGCAGCGTATTCCAAAGGGCTGGGGCAGCTGTGGAAAAGGATCTTCTGGCAGTAACAGCCAACCTAGCCCCAGGCACCTTCAGGAGTTGCTGCCCAGATGTTCTGAGGGTGTGAGGCGGAATGTATGGGGAGAGGCGGTCCTTCAGGAATCCTGGGCCCAAGCCATTTAGGGCTTTATAGGTAATAACCAACACCTTATATATATGTTCAATATATCATAATATTTATCAATCTTGCACATGCAAATCTTTTGCAAGCATGCTTGACTCACTCTCTAATATGATAATATATGGTGTGTTCACAAATCTA
>NW_024838364.1:0-1184 GCF_019175285.1 Sceloporus undulatus
TTTGGTCATGCCCTCTATTTTTCTTGCATGTCCTACATTTTGGGCAAAATTTGTCCTACATTTCTTCTGCATTTTGTCCGTTTGGTGGTAGAGAATTATGGCAGCCCTACCCATTGGGTTTCTGTGGCCAAGTGGGGAATTGGACCCTGGTCTCCAGTCATAGTCCACCACTCAAACCACTACACCATGCTGGCTCCTAATTGATTGATAGCTAAATATTATCTGTCTTCTTTTCTTCGTTTTAAGGCTGCAGTCCTACATACATTTAACTAAGAATAAGTCCCATTGAACTCAATGGTAAGAAAGGTATAGGATTTCACTCTAAAGGAGCAATATCAAGGTCTATGGAGTGTGCTCACACTCAGGGGAGGAAAGTGGTGGTCTGGATTTTGAACAGTGGGAAACTCTTTTAAGACATGGAAAAGAAGGATGTTCAAATTGATTGGGTGAAGAAATTCTCTTTTCAGGTATGGGATTTCTGGAGGTTAAAGTAACTGAGTATGGAAAGACAGCTAACACTACACAAAATAGGAATTACTGGGTGTTAAACAAAGGGGAGAATGATTTGAGGGGAATTTGGCATGAAAATGCTGGAAGGATGATAAATCTAAATAGACAAGGGAATTTTGAGATTCTTCTTTAGAAAACTAAGCACTAGCCCTGCTACTGTTACCCTCCTCCATTCCAAAAAATATTAGAGTTTGAGGTGCCAAATTATGGGTATGTAAGATTATACCTCTAGAAGATCCTTCTGCTCCACAGGTATTGCTTACAGTACAAGTGAGAACTGTAACCTGCAACATGCTGTTTTCCGGGATGTTTGATTTTATCCTCACCACCATCAGGCAGAATTCAGATATGTTCCACAATTTATTTATTTTTTGCCAAAATATGGATTTCATGCAAATCTATTGCTGCCTTCCTCTTCTTCATGAATGATGCTATTTGACTGCAGAAGGATAGGCACTTAAGAGAGAGTTTATTTTTTATTAACTTTGGAGAAGGCTCGTCACATCCAATAACATTTCAAAATGGCTTATAACAAAGCATCAAAATATGCAACACAAGTCAGAAATCGAAGCGTATACACAAAATATAAATTATATGTACAAATCCCCATCAATCAAAACATTTAAAATAAAAGTTGAAAATCACTTCTTGTTGTGTGCCTTCAAGTCATTTTT
>NW_024838365.1:0-1184 GCF_019175285.1 Sceloporus undulatus
CAGGGAAGAATTTCTTAGCATTCCCAAGGATTTTGATAAGCAATGATCTCTCAGACATACCTTTAGGTGCATGGTGACTCAAGAACTAAAGGTTGATGATGGATAGCAAAACGAAATTCTGGAATCCATACTTAATTTTCGTGAAATGCCTTTCCTTGGAATGGTGATTGTTTCCTTCTTTAAGCATGAAACCACAGAAAAAACTCCAAGGTGACAGGTTTTTACCTCAGCAAAAGTCCCCTGCAGGAAGGAAAAGATTGAAAGATGTTGTGTTTGAGTACAAATTGTGAATTCTAATGTTAAAAACTAACCTAAGCCAGAGATCTGAACCGCAAGCACAATGAGAGTTGTCAAAACTGGGACTTTTTCTTCCACTGTGCTTCAAGAGAACTTACCTGACAGTTGCTTCATATGCAACTGCAGAGATGTGGAACCATCCTTCCTATGAAACCATCAGTCTGGTAATGTATATCAGTGAAGAAGCCATAATGTTAAAGCCTAGGCAGTTTCGTTCTCAGCACCTGGCACACCAGTGCAGTTGTTAACACCACTTTGTAAACTTCCATTTTAATTTTTAAATATTCAGAGTGACCCTATATCACACACTCTGGAGAACTATGGCATGGTACAAACTGCCAAAATGCAGCGTACCGTCGCCAATTTTAGGGTTAGGGATCACATGGCAACCGCATGGTCCCTAACCCTAGAATGTAGAATCATAGATTTGGACAAGACCACAAGGGCCATCCAGTCCAACGCCCTGCCATACGGGAAATCCAAATCAAAGCATCCCCGACAGATGGACATCCAACCTCTGTTTAAAGACCTCTAAGGAAGGAGACTCCACTACACTCCGAGGGAGTTTGTTCCACTGTCGAACAGCCCTTACTGTCAGGAAGTTCCTCCTGATGTTGAGGTGGAATCTCTTTTCCTGTAGCTTCACAAATGTCAAGTGTTGTCCATGAAAACATTTTTAACCTATCCTAAATTAATGACTTTTTATGGAGGATGCAATAAATATAAACAATACAACATAAAACCATAAACAATAATCTACAGCCTACTATAAAATCAGCAACAATAAATCAGAACTGTGGACAACAACACACAAACGTCTGGGCAAATAAACAGGCCAAACAGACAGGGCTGTGCAGGAGCAGCACTATGTAATCCTGTGGCATCAC
>NW_024838366.1:0-1184 GCF_019175285.1 Sceloporus undulatus
CAGATAATTTCAAAAGTGGTGTAACTTGTGGGCCAATACAGACAGCTCAGGACCAGGCTATCTGAAAGCTCATATTTCCCTATATGAACCTGCCAGTCTTAGGATCTTTGGAGGATGGCTTCTCTCAGTCTCACAACCATTACAGACCCGTCTGGTGAAGACATGGATATATATAAATCTAGTAGGAGGGAACTGGATTTGGCCCAGATGCTGGATATTAACGTGTCTTCTCTAAAATGTTTGTTGAGTTACTATTTATGCAGTTGAAGAATTGTGCCCTTTCTTCCCACCAGTCTTATATGCACAGGGTGAGCAGATGTTACCACTGCAAAGCAGGACAAGGCACTGCAAAATGCAGGACATTCAAGAAAAATGGAGGACATTACACAATAAAAAGCTAAAAACATTAATTTAAATATAAATGTCTCCTTCTTAGTCATACCCAAAATGGAGGACATTTCAAAATGCCTTCTGGACAGAAGGTCAAAATGTAGGACATGTCCTGGAAAAGGAGGACCCCTGTTCACCCTGTATATGCCTTAGGTGCCTTTGGGCAGCTCATCACTTTCTACATTAACTGCTACATGATTCTGCCTCTTATTTATCTGGCCATGGATGGCTATGAGCCAGCACTGTGTCAGACAAGATCAGGAGGTTCTTCATTTCATTTCTCTGCTAATCTGTGAAACTCAGTGGGTGGCTATAGGTTGATCATTCCCTTGTAGCCTAACCCAGCTCATCAGGACTGAGGTGGGTAAAGTGAGCTAGAATAGGATATGCAACCTGATACCCTTTAGACATTTTGGATTACAGCTCTCCTAAACATGCATGTCTAAGACAAGCAAGTACGAGATGTAATCCAGAATTATCTAGAAGATACCATGTTGCCAAACTCTGCATAAAGTGTTATGGTTTATATGATTTATTCAATGCATTTATATATTATGTCTCAGCTCACCAGGACCCTCATGGCAATGCTCAGTAGATAAAACCATTTATAACAATACATAGATGAATCATAGAATCATAGATGTTTATCACACTATACTCTTAAAGTGCTACTATTCCACTTTGACTCCTCTAGCTGCCTCCTGTTGCATTGTGGGATTTGCAGTTTTAAGGAGGGGTATTTAGAAGTCTCTCTGCCTGAGAATTCTAAATACTCCTCCTTAAAACTGCCAATC
>NW_024838367.1:0-1184 GCF_019175285.1 Sceloporus undulatus
AGGGTGGTGTGTAGCGAGGCCTCAATCCTCCACTGGCGTTCTCCCTCCTGCCGCCGCACTGGTAAGGTTGTCGCAGGGTTGGGGTTTGTACCCTCCGCTAGGCGCGCTCCCGCTTCCACCTCTCTCAGTGGGGAAAAGGTGTTGTGCGGCGAGGCCTCAAGCCTCCACTGGCTTTCTCTTTGCTGTCGCCACGCTGGCAATGTTGTGGCAGGGCTGGGCTTTGTACCCTCCGCCAGGCGCTCTTCCGCTTTCGCCTCGCTCGAATGATGCCCCTAAAAGAATTGGAAAAAACGGACTGTAGCACAAGGCTTTCTGAGGTGACACTGGCTACTCTGCGGCCTTCTCTTGCTCCCTGGAACACCAACCCTCCAATTGGTAGGTCGTGCCCAAAAAGAAAGCAACGGGCCCCCCTTGAGTCCCCAAAATAACTCCCCTTCGTGGGATGGATATCCGGGCTCCAATAGGAGCCCGATTTGTCACCTGAGATGGGCTAGTGAGACCAACTGGCTCACATCACCCAGCGTCCGCTGTCCTTGCCCCGCTCGTCAGAGGATATAGATGTTCCGTGGGGCTGGCAAAGGCCCCGCCCCAAATGTTCCTCCGCGCCGTCGGTCGAGGGATGGACTGCTGGGGGGGTTTAAATCCTCTCCCGTGCCTCTCGCTGCTGCGCCGGCAGAAACAACTGGTCTGTGGGGCTGGCAAAGGCCCCGCCCCAAACGTTCCTCCGCGCCGCCGGGTCGAGGGATGGAATGCTGGGGGGGTTTTAAATCCTCTCCCGCACCTCTCGCCGCTGCGCCGGCAGAAACAGCTGGTCCGTGGGGCTGGCAAAGGCCCCGCCCCAAACGTTCCTCCACGCCGCCGGGTCGAGGGATGGAATGCTGGGGGGTTTTAAATCCTCTCCCGTGCCTCTCGCCGCTGCACTGGCAGAAACAGCTGGTCCGTGGGGTTGGCAAAGGCCCCGCCCTAAACGTTCCTCCGCGCCGCCGGGTCGAGGGATGGAATGCTGGGGGGTTTACATCCTCCCGCGCCTCTCACTGCTGCACCGGCAGAAACAACTGGTCCATGGGGCTGGCAAAGGCCCCGCCCCAAACGTTCCTCCGCGCCGCCGGGTCGCTTTATGCTCCATTTCATAGGACTGGCTTTCATGGGGAGCGGGGGAGGGAGGAAAGGAAAGGTAGGAAAAA
>NW_024838368.1:0-1184 GCF_019175285.1 Sceloporus undulatus
TCATTTCCACCTTATGGTGACCCTAAAGCAATTCTGTAATGTTTTTTCTGGGACTGAGAATGTGTAACTTGCCTAAGATTACCCAGTGGGTTTCCATTGCTGAGCAAGGGATCAAACCCTGATCTCCAGAGTTGTAGTCCAGCACTCAAACCAATACTAGACCATATTGACTCTCAATGCCTAATATAAACAATTTTAATAAACGTTTGTGATAAGTCTGTTTCCATTTCATCAGCCAGTGCCATGTTTTTAACTAGTGTCGTGTTTAATGAAAACAGGAAAGACTGGTCCTTACATAACACTAGTTGTAACTGTACTCTTTGTGACTAGCAGTGTACCCACACTGTGCAATGATTGCACCACTTTCATTGACATCTCTCCATCATATGGAACCCTTGGATTTGCAATTTTGTGAACTGTTTAGGAGGTACCAAGGTAAATATGAAAAGATAACTGAGGGTTAAATCAGTTTAAAATAACTGAAGGTTAAATCTGTAGTGTAGAATGACACTCAGAATAATGTGGGAATTCTAGTTCAGGGGAGTGGACCAGTACAGTCTGGCAGAAAAGCCAAAACCCTTCTCTGAACTACAAATGCCAAGATTCCACAAGATGGAGCTGTAGCAGTTAAAGCAGTATCAAACTGCTATACTTGTGCAGTGTGAATACACTCTAGCACATGAATGTGCGAATTATATTTAACTGAAAAGCTGTTGGACAGGATCTATTTATATGAGGTTGCTAAGGAGTTAAGAAAGCTTTTCTTTGCATCTGTTTACAAAAGCGAGCCATCACCTAATAGTGAAGCCATGAACATATATGAACAAGCTTCTGATGATTTGCAGATAAATGTATGAATTGATAACATTGCTTAAGACTGAACTCAGGGAATACTCATTTTTTATATAAAGTATTAGACCAAGGGATGATACCGCTTTCATATAGGCTATCAATAACTAAGTGCTGTAGTGAGTGATGAACATGCACATGCATGGGCTACCCAACCCAAAGAAACCAACATCTCTGTGTAAGCAAGCATAGGCAATACCTAGTGTACATATTTATCATATAGTAGGACTTATATTTTGGAAAAATTAAAAGAAGTCATAAATCCTTGAAATGCATTCTGATATTCAGTGTGTTTAATTTTGTATGGTTAAGGGATTTAACCACACTGATAATAA
>NW_024838369.1:0-1184 GCF_019175285.1 Sceloporus undulatus
CATACCTGATAAGAGGTTTTCTTAAATCCTATGGAGTGGCAATAGATGCAGCTAAGAAGTCCTTCTACTCTGCATCTATTGTGTCTGCAAAGTCTCGTCCTGCAGAGCTATTCAGGGTGGAAAGGGACTTGACTCCTCTTTATTAGACCTCTTTATTAGAACCTACAAAAGCCTGCTGTGATGCTTTTAATAACTACTTCATAGACAAAATCTCTCAGATAAGAGCCAATTTGGTGGCCAGCCTTACGACAGGGGCGACAGGAGAGGTATCCACAGCCTCTGCCCATACTGTTCTTCTGGATCAATTTGAGTCAGTTAGTCTAGAGGATGTGGAAAAGCTCCTTGGGAGTATGAAAAAGAGGACTTGCTCTCTTGATCTTTGCCCGTCTTGGCTGGCTATCCAGGGGGGAGATACCATCAAGATGCTGCTAAAAAACATAACTAATACATCTTTCAGGGAAGGCTGTCTTCCCTCTTGCGTCAAAGAGGTGGTGGTTAAACCACTTCTAAAAAAGGCTTCTCTTGACCCCCTGGACAGAAGCAATTACAGGCCAGTTTGGCTCTTACCATTCTTAGGCAAGTTAATCGAGACGGCAGTCGCCATTCAATTTAAAGCAGTCTTGGAAGAAACGGATTTTCTAGATCCATTTCAAACCGGATTTAAGGCAGGTTACGGAGTTGAGACGGCCATGGTCACCTTAGACGATGATCTCCATCTGGGCATCGAAAGTTCTTTGAAAAGGGGAAGTGTGACCCTGCTGGTGCTCTTGGACCTCTCAGCAGCCTTCGATACCATTGACCACAATATCCTTCTGGAACACCTGGGAGTGCTGGGAATTATGGGCAGTGCTTTCCAGTGGTTCTGGTCCTACATCTCGGGCAGATTCCAGATGGTGTCACTTCAGGACAGCTGTTCGTCCAAGGAGGAGCTCAAGTTAAGCATCCCTCAAGGCACGATTCTGTCCCCAATGCTATTCAACACTTACATGAAGCTATTAGGTGAGATCATCTGGAGACATGGGGCGAGGAGCAGGAAGACCTTGAATCAGTAGCACATGCGCTAGTCACCTCTCGGCTAGACTTCTGTAACACACTCTACATGGTGTGTGACAATTTTGGAAACCACAGTTGGTACAATTGTGACAATTTTGGAAACCACAGTTGGTACAGAATCTGGCAGACAG
>NW_024838370.1:0-1184 GCF_019175285.1 Sceloporus undulatus
GTGCATCCATCTCTTTCAGCTTCCTACCAAGAGCCTCGTAATCCCTTCTGATGTTCTGAAGGCTGTGTCTAGCAGTATCATTGGTTCCCACATGGACCAAAAGGAAGGGGTACTGGTCAGTACGCCTGACCAGTCTTGTCAACCTGTCTGTCACATCATGGATCTTTGCCCCAGGGAGACAACACACCTCTCGAGACATCTTGTCAGGCCTACAAATCACTGCTTCTGTACCCCTCAGAAAGGAATTCCCCACTACGACCAAACGCCTGCTATGAGGCTTAGCAGTGACTGTTCCCTTTGGTGGAACTCGCAGGCTCCCCTGCTCTGTCCCTGAAGTCTGTCCATGCTGCTCTTCCTTGTCCTCCTTGATATCAAATCGATTCTCTAGCTGCAAGCTCCCAGAACAATCCCTTCTTGGCTTACTTCTCTGTGTGACATTCCTCCACCTGTCTGCCTCCTGTGTATGTGAAGTGATCTCCTCCACCCCGGCAGCTTCCTCTGTGTGGTACTCGTCCAAGATTGTTAGTTCCGTTCTGTCCAGGAAATCTTCTTGCTCCCTAATATGCTGAAATGTAGCTGCACTGGACTCCAGCTGCTGGACTTTCTCCTCCAAGAGTGCTACCAGCTTGCACTTGGTGAATGTGAAGTTCTCCACATCTGTAGGCAAGAAGACAAACATCCCACAAGTGGTGCAGGTGACTGCAGCAGTTCTGTCAGTGTCCATACTGAGAAGTCTTAAGTAATTACAGTAACAGGACTGTGGGCTTCTTCCCCAAAAAATCCTCCGGTAAACACCAACGTTAAGGCCCCTGATGATCAGGCCTTTTCACCAAGGTGAGCTCAGTCAACTCAGCCTCCGCTGTAGTTCTCCTTGGATGAAAAAGAAAAGGGCTCTGGGAGGAGTTATGTAGAGCTAGTCTGCTAGCTCTGCTCCTAGTGATTCACAGAACTGACTCACAGAAGCTCTACCCCCTCAGCAAGAAGCACACTCTCCACTTAAAATGGCCACCCAGCTACTTCTCTCCTTCTTCTCTCTGTGGCAGGAACTGCTCTGGAAAGGCTCTGGTAGGAGTTACAGTGGACCCTTGCCTTACGCGGGGATCCGTTCTGGACCCCCCCTGCGTAAGGCGAACTCCTCCCAGAGGCTGAGTCACGAGGGGGCGGAGCTAGAAGACTAGCTCTAT
>NW_024838371.1:0-1184 GCF_019175285.1 Sceloporus undulatus
GAGGAGGAGGAGGAGGAGGTGCATGGCAGAATGGGGTTGGACTGGATGGCCCTTGCGGTCTCTTCCATCTCTACAATTCTAAGAAGAGGGAAGGAAGACACACAGAAAAAAGGAAGGAAAATTGAGGGGAGGGAGGGAGAACTAAAGGAAGGAAGAGAAAGGAAAGAAAGAAAGAAGGAAGGAAGGAAGGAGAAGAAAGGAAGAAAAAGGAAGAAGGGAGAAGGAAGGCTCTAAAAGGAAATATCAAAGAAAAGCTGACTTCTAATAACAATAATCAACTACAGGTTGAATCTCCCTTATCCAAAATGCTGAGGACTAGATGTATTTTGGAGTTTTTCAGAGTTTGGGATGTTTATATATGTATAATGGCATATAGTGAAGCTACTTGAGTCCAACCATTAAACCCGTTCATGTTTCATAAGCTCATCCTCAAGTAGCTCCTTTTTGGCCCTCCTTTGAGTGTCTCAGAATATGAACAGAGTGTCTCTGAGCATGAACAGAGTGGCTGCCGCTTATTGCTTGAGCAGCTGCACTTTACTTTATCAACCTGAATTTATCTGATGTGAACAGCTTGGGAGGAAGGACTCCGTTTGCATCTGCACTAAAGAAATAATCCAGTTTGATGCCACTTTAACTGCCCTTGGCTCCATGCTGTGGAATGCTGGGATTTGAAGTTTGTTGTGGAACCTGACAGAGATGGCTAAACAGCTCCTCAAAACTACAAATCCCAAGATTCCATAGCACAGAGCTATAATGGAAGTTAAAGTGGTGTCACCCATAAAAACCAAACTGCCTTGGGTCCTTTTCTGGGGGAAAAGGTGGCACAGAAATGAAAAATAAATGATGAAATGATGAGGAGATCTGGGAATTGTACTTCAGTTTCTTGTGGCTGGCAGAGATGGCTAAATAGCTCCCAAAACTACAAATCCCAGGATCCCATAGCATGGAGTCAGGGCAGTTAAAGTGTTATCAAACTGCACTATTTCTGCAGTGTGGATGCAGCCTTGGAGCTCTTTTGTTGATGCTACTTGCAAGTTGGTTCTGACTCATGGCAACCCTAAGGCAAACCTATCATGGGGTTTTCCTGGCAAATTTTTCCAGAGGGTGTTTCTCTGGGGCTGAGAGAGTGTGACCTGCCCATGGTCGCCCAGTGGGACCTCTATCCATGAGTTAAACCCACTCCC
>NW_024838372.1:0-1184 GCF_019175285.1 Sceloporus undulatus
CCCCCCAATCAACACAAAAAGGTTGTGAACCGGGTCATATCTGTTGTATTTGACTTGCCTGGAATAATTTAATTGCACTGTCTGGTTATTTATTTCCAACACAGAAACATTTTTCTTCATTTTCCCTGCTGCTGTGGCCCTTGGTGTGATATTGACAGTTGCCAGAGAAAGCGGAAAGGACCAGCAACCCCCGTCATTTGGGGAAGAGGCTGTGCAGGAGTGTCAACCCCAATAGGCACAGTGTGGATATCAGCCAAGTATCTTAAACCTACACACGGCATCAAGGCCTTCAGAACCTAATATTTCAATCCAATCAACAATTTCACATAATGTTAAATGATGAACAACATGAACTTAGAGATGCCATTCTGGACAATGGAGCAGCCATAGACGATTTACTTTTGCTATGTGAAGAAATCAAAAATATGTGCTGTATTAACCCATAATTCTATGTTAACTGTTGTACTTGGTTTATTATGTTTGAACAGTGGAGCCCCTTCAGACCAGTGGTATCAAAGGGGAGATCAAAATGTTTGGGAAAAGAGATTTCATTTATATATATATCCATATTTTATTGCCACCTGGATAGTCTTTTAATTGTAACTGTCAAACCTATAATTCTATACCCGCCAATGTGTCTGATGGCACACAGTGCTGTCTGAGTAGGCTTGTTCCTGTTCTCCAACACCCTTCTATCTTGGATGTTTCCAGGGTTCAAAGAGCAGTAACACTCACCTCTGACTACAATACACCTCCGTAGCCCAACTGAATACATTTGCTGTGTGAAGACGTCAAGATATGTGTTGTTTCAAATTGTCAGATAACTCTTGTTCCATTAATAATTTGATTGAAGAACTACATGATTTACCTGACTCAGGTTCACCAAAACCTTGGATATTCTGGACTATAAAGCTGATTGATTTACTGTTTGCCAGACTTTCATTGGCTGAAGCAACTTTCGTATTATGATCCTATTTTGCTGTTTTCATCCAATGTATCCCAACCTTATGCACTATGCTTTCATGAAGGGTAATGACGGCCGCAGAAAAGCAGCGATTCGCAGGATATGTATACCAGCTCATAAAAAACAAATAAGAGGGAGATGTGGCAACCCCATGGGCAAAACCGCGGGGTCGCGACCCTCTCTCAGGATAGCAATGCTCATCAAGATTGAGATGTGACAG
>NW_024838373.1:0-1184 GCF_019175285.1 Sceloporus undulatus
GCCTCTGTTCAACTGAGGCCTCAGAGAAGGTTCTGGAACATTATCCCACAGTCACAAGCAGCACAAAATAGCCGCTGGAACACAAAATGGCGACCTACAGCTCAGCACTTGGCAGTTGAAGGCCTCAGAAGGCTACTGCTTCCAGACCTTGCCCCTCTCCTCTCCTCTCCTCTCCTCTCCTCTCCTCTCCTCTCCTCTCCTCTCCTCTCCTCTCCTCTCCTTGCTTCTCTCTCTCTCTCTCTCCCGTGCGCAGAGCTAAATAGAGAGGCAGAAGCTCCTCCCCTTCTTGACTCTGGCCAATGGGTGCAGAGGAGCTGGAAGACCCTGCCCCCTGCCCCACCCTCACAGGCTCCTTCTGCACTTAATATGGAACAAGGCAAGAGGGACTGAGGGGCCCTGGAGCCCCAGCCACAGGGACACTGGTCAAAGGCACACATTCCCAAAGCCTAAGACCCATGAGATGGGAGCCCTATGCAGGGCAGGACCCTCCTCTCTCAAAGGAGCTACTTTTTGGGGGGACAAGCCTCCTCTTAGAAGCCAAAGCCCAATGTTTGTGAAGAAGAAGAATAAGGCTTGTATTAAAACTATCCTCCCATTTCTGATCCCTTGTAAAACCCATGATCCCCAGAAGGAGCAGAGCTGTGTAATAAGAAAACCCTCTCAGGAAAGAGACACAAAAGACACACAAAGAGACACACTTGCTTCCTTTTGGCCCAAGGAGCCTGGCCTCCTTCTGACTCTGGAGCCTCAGGAGATAAAGAGAGGCTTCTCTGTTCAACTGAGGCCTCAGAGAAGGTTCTGGAACATTATTCCCCACAGTCACAAGCAACACAAAATGGCCTCCGGAACACAAAATGCTGCCTCTTCCTCAGTGCTTGGCAGATGGCAGTTTGTGGCCTTGAGGCACAGAGAGAGAGAGAGACTGAGGGAAAGAGAGGAAGGAAGCCTGGAGGGCGGGGGCTTTGGGAGACATAGAGTCTTACTGAGATATTCGGTGTTCGCTTCCAAACAATGAGGTTTCTGGGCTCATAAAGGATTTGGGGCAAACTGGATCTGAAAGGCAGAAGTATCCTTTTCTCTTGCTTTAACTGCCCTGGCTCAGTGCTAGGGAACTCTGGGAAATGTAGATTTTTTTTTATTACTTTATTATGAAATTAAAAAACAATATACATACATTTTATACA
>NW_024838374.1:0-1184 GCF_019175285.1 Sceloporus undulatus
CTGTGTTCCGGACAGGTATCCTGGCCAAG
Organism: Sceloporus undulatus; assembly: GCF_019175285.1. Lineage (NCBI taxonomy): Eukaryota > Metazoa > Chordata > Lepidosauria > Squamata > Phrynosomatidae > Sceloporus > Sceloporus undulatus. Next base: position 30 of record NW_024838374.1, read on the forward strand.
GTCAGATGGTTCTTATAGACTAGAGCCACTCCGCCCCCCCGCCCACTTCCCCTCACCCCCTCACCTATAAAGCCCTAAATGGCTTGGGCCCAGAGTACTTGGAGGACCGCCTCTCCCCTTATAATCCGCCCCGCACCCTCAGGTCAGCCGGAAAGTAACTCTTGAGGGTTCCAGATACGAAATATTCTGCGACTGCACAAAGGGCATTTTCCAGCTCAGCCCCGCAGCTCTGGAACTCTCTTCCCGGTGAGCTCCGCTCGGTTACCTCCCTTGACTTATTTAGGAAGAGGTTAAAAACCTTCCTCTTCCAACAGGCTTTCCCCCAGACAATGTAATACCTGCTCTCTCCCCGTTGCATCGTTGCACCTGCACTTTAGGCTAGCTATTGTTGTGAGTTTAATCGGTAAGCTTTTTATCTTGTTTTTAATTGTATTCTTGTATAGTTCGGGTTTTTATATGATACTGTTTGTAAAATCATACATCGCTGAACTTCTGTGTAACCCGCTTTGATCTATTAAGGAAAAGCGGGCTATAAATAAACAGATTATTATTATTATTATTATTATTATCATCCTATTAACTATCTGACTGTCCTTGACTGTCCTATTTTTGCTTTAGCAATCCTTTTAATGGTTTTAATTATATTTTTTTATAGTTATTGGTATGTTGTGCTTATTGTTGTTAATATGGGGTTAAGGTGGGAGGGGGGTTGTAGGATTTTATTCTGTTGTATGGATTTTACTGATGTAAGCTGCCTTGTTCTTGTTGGAAAGGCCGGGTAGAAATAAATTTAATAATAATAATAACAATAACAACAATAATAATTTATTTATATGCCACCTCTCCCACAGGATCGAGATGGCTTATTATTATTATTATTATTATTATTATTAACCTTAATTTATAAAGCGCTGTAAATTTACACAGTGTAAATTTTATTTATTAAATTTAAATAAAGGTTAATAATAATAATAAACAGTGCTGTACATACAATCTTTTTAATTACAATAATGGAAAAAAATTCATCTAAAATGCAACATATATTTTAAAATACATTCCATCAATTCCCTTCTATTTATTATTTATTATACTACCTGCAAATACCTCTTTTTTTCAAACTCTGCAGTCCCTCTCAAAAGGAAATGGCACAACACC
>NW_024838375.1:0-1184 GCF_019175285.1 Sceloporus undulatus
AGACATCACACAATAAACATTCCACAAGACATAACACAATATTACTACGAGAACTACCCGGCACTACATCCTTTGGAAAGCGAACAAGTAGTAAAGGAGGTAGCTTTTGATTGAACATTAGAAGGAACGTCTTGTCAGTAAGTGCGGTTCAGCAGTAGAACCAATTGCCTAGAGAGGTGATGGAGTCTCCTTCTCTGGAGGTCTTCACAAAAGAGGCTGGACATCTGCCTGTTGGAGATGCTCCACTTGGAGTCCCTGTTAAACTCCATGGCTTGAGGAGCGCCTGCCAACTCTAGGATGCCCCTTTTGAATCCCTTCTTGACATTCTGTGGGGACATTTGAGGATCCCACTTTGGCTTTACAGACGGAAAGGATTTGACTCTAAGATCCCCTATTACTGACTTCTCATGACATTTGAAGAATCTGAGCAGGGAGTGCCATATTGTGCCCATTAGTGTCCAGCATCTCCGGTTGTTGGTGTCTCATAATACTGGGATTGGAACAGTGTTGTGTGCATATTTGACTCTAAGATCTAAAGTTACCAAAGTCTCATGATACCAGAAGGACTTGATCGGGTTGTATAGTGTTGTGTTGGGTGTGTGTCTCTTTAGCTCTTTCTCCAGCTGTATATCTCTCTCATAATATGACAACATGTTTGTGTAGGTTATGTTCATGGAGTCCTAGATCCTAGAGTTGGCAGGGGCTCCAGAGGCCATAGAGTCCAACCCATGCTAGTTGGTTGGATAGCAACTCCAGTAGATTGCTATCCAAACATCTTTTGAAGATCTTCAGCGGAAAAGACCCCACCATCTTTTCAAGTCATTGGTTCCATTCCATTCCATAACTGCTTGTATTTCTCATGTTCGAGTGAAACCATCTACCTTCCTGGAGTTTAAAACCATTAGACCTATTCATTAGACCAGAGGACAACTCTCTGGGACAAACTTTGATGTATTTAAAAAGTGCATGTTATATGCATGTGGCTGGCCAAATGTTCCGATATTGGCACATATATTATTATTATCATATATTACTTTGATTTAAATTAAATTTAAATTTAAATTAATTTTGGAGGTGATAGATGACATGATGTACCATCAGGGGCTAGCCTGAAGAAAGAGGCTCCTCCCTCCCTAACTGTCATCGTTCGGCCTCTGAGGGAGAGAGAAGGCTGGCCCAGTACC
>NW_024838376.1:0-1184 GCF_019175285.1 Sceloporus undulatus
TCTTAGTCTCCCCCAGTAATGGGTTGCCCACAAATGGTGGCTTCTCCCCATCCTACTTTCCACCAATCATGCCCCCCGGTTTCTGGCTTCACCCCATCTTAGTCTCCCTCAGGAATGAGGCATCCCTCCATTGACTTCCTTCCCCAGCCCCCCAATATTGGCTCCCTCTGTATTAGTTTCAATGCTGCCCCTGGGTTAGCTTTCTCAGCAGTGGCATCCTCTCCCTACATTCGCTTCCACATGACTCCTTCTGGCTCTCCAAATGCTCCATTTACATTTGCCTTCCTCAATAATGGAGAGCTCCCCATACCGGCTTCATATCTGCGTACTGGCTTCTTCTTTTTTCTCCATATTAATAGCCCTGCCCCCCCCCATGCTGCCCCCTGTATTAGTCTTTCACAGTAATGAGGAGCCCCACAATTCTGGCTTCCCCATTATCCACCCCCCTCTCCTTGTGAATCTTCTTGCTCCTCTAATTCTGACTCTCCCTTTGCTTGTCCCTCTTCGCTTATTGTTCCTCTTTACCAATACTATTTGGTCCTGTTACCCCAAAATAGTAGGTCCTCAATACCCCCATGCCTCCTATTGAATTCCCCCCGTATTAGTCCCCTCACTCCCCACTGATCTTCCATTGTACAGTGAGCCCTCCATATTCACGGATTCAAGCATCCACGGTTTGAAAATATTTTAAAATATACAAATTCCAGTAAGCAAACCTTGGTATTGCCATGTTATATAAGGGATGCTGTTTTACTATGCCATTGTATTGAATGGGACTTGAGCATCCATGGATTTTGGTATTGGGTGTGTGTGTGTGTGTCCGAGAACCAAACCTGGCAGATACCAAGGGTCCACTGTATTGGCCTCCCCTTCCTAACCACTCTTACCCACATCTCTGTATCTACCCCATTCCCAGGAACAGTCCTCTCTCAGGAGAGATCCCCGCTGCAGAAATAAATCAGTTTGACACCAGTTCAGCTGTCAAGACTCTATCCGGCAGAATCCTGGGATTTGGCAAAGTATTCAACCTGGTCTGTCAGAGAGCTCTGGAGCCTCCCCTGACTACAAATCCCAGGATTCTGAAGGATAGAGAAGGGCAGTTAAAGTGCTGTCAAAGTGCCTTATTTCTGCAGTGTAGATACACCTTTGGTTGCACTTAACTCCCCCGCTTATTTCCCATAGAA
>NW_024838377.1:0-1184 GCF_019175285.1 Sceloporus undulatus
GGTTTCTAGAATTTTTAACTGTATCTCATTTTTATTGTTGTAATCCACTTGGATTCCAAGTGATTAAGCAGAATATAAATTATTATTATTATTATTATTATTATTATTATTATTATTATCATCATCATTATTATGTAATGTGCTTTTAACCTATTGTTGTGCTCTATGTGTGATAAGCATTAGCGAATTTGCTTGCTTTTCTGGGATGCCAACACTAACCATTTTCGGGAGGGAAGCACATAGGCCCCCATGTGAAGGGTGCTTCTTAAAGGACACTTGGGGACATTGGGGGAGCATAAACAAAATTGGCACAGGGGATGTAGGAGGAAGAATGAGGCCTTCCTGGGTGTGTTGGGAGGGATCAGCCCCCTAACCGTCAACCCAGTCCCTGCACTAATCCCTCAGACTCCATCAAATATGTATTGAGGCATCTCCCATGGCTAGAGCAGTTAGAGCAGGGGTGGGTAAGTGTGGAACGTCTGAGACTCAACTGTCAGCTTCTCATCCCTTGCTAGGTCAAAAATATTAAATTACAGTGGACCCTTGTTATACGCTGGGGTTTGGTTCCAAGATCCCCCGTGTATAACAAAATCCGTGTATACTCAAGTCCCATTAAATATAATGACATAGCAAAATGGTGTCCCTTATAAAAATGGAAAATCAAGGTTTGATATTTGAAATTTATACTTTTTTTGAACATTTTCAAACCGTGGATGCTTGAATCTGTGTGTAAGAAATCCGTGTATAAGAAGGGCCGACTGTACTCTGATGAAAAAGAGCACCAAAAGTGGCTTCTGGTCCATTTTAAGATTCATTTGTTCCACATGTCAGGGTCTTGGGGGTATGGCTGACCTCCTTAACACAGTGAGCATTTTGTATCTGCTGAGGTTTGATTCCAGGGACCATGGATGCTCAAGTCCCATGAAATACAATGACATAGTAAAATGGTTTTCCTTATATACAATGACAAATTCAGGGTTGGTTTTTTCATGCTGTGGGTTGTTGAATTCATGGATAAAGAATGTATGGATATGGAGGTCCAACTGTACAAAACTTCGAAAAATGTGATGGGGTTATATAGAAAGACGGCAGAGGGCTGGGGAAAAATACTTTAGGGGATTCATGCCGCTGTCACCTGTACTCACTGAGAAGATTCACTTTACTATCAACTTTGACCTATTGTT
>NW_024838378.1:0-1184 GCF_019175285.1 Sceloporus undulatus
GTATTGTTTTATTGGTTCCTTTTCCAATTCCCTATCTCTGAACAATTTATAAAACTCTGATATTTTCTTTTCCTCTTCTTTCATTATTATTTCACCCAACTCTGATGGTTTTAGCTCAATTCCCGTCATTCTAATATCTTCCTTAAATCTATGTTTTACCTGTTAGTAGCTATACCAGTTTATTTCCTTTTTCTCTCTAATTAATTCCTCCCTAGTTTTCATAACCAGTTCTTGTTCTTGATTTGTCTTTATTATATCATTATACCTTAACCAGTATTTCCCTGTATCCCATCTATTTGCGAAAGCTTCTTGTGTTGAGACCCATCCTGGTACTTTATAATAAAATTTATTTTTAATCACTTTCCACGTTTCTATTAGTGCTCTTCTAATTGGGTTGTTATAGACATCTTTATTTACTGAAGCTTTGTTGTACGAAAGGTATGCATGCCACCCATAACGGAGATCCGCTCCTTCTAGCTTTAGGTTCTTATTTTTTTCTAGTTTAATCCAATCCTGTATCCAGCACATATTGCAGGTCTGTCTATAAATTTTTATGTCTGGCATGGCACACCCTACATTCTCCTTTTTTTCCTTTATATTATTCCATCTTATTCTCGCCTTATCCCCTTTCCATATAAATTTCTTAAATTCTTTATTCCACTGATCTATAATTTTAGTGTCTATATTAATTGGTAGATTATTAAATAAAAAAAAGATCTTTGGCAATATGCGCATTTTAATTGCGGCTATTCTACTAAGGATGGATAAGTTTAGATTTGTCCATCTATACATTTCTTTGCATATGTTACTCCATGCCATTTTATAATTGTTCTCAAAAAGATTAATATTATTAGTTGAGAGCCAAATTCCTAGATACTTTGCTTTATTTGTCACTTCACATCCTGTTTTTTGTTTTAATAACTCCTTCTCTTTTTTATCTAAATTTTTGTTATGATCACTGATTTTTCTTTATTAATTTTAAGTCCCGAAAGCCTTCCAAACTAGTTCAACTCACACATTAGAGATTCAACATTGTTTACTGGGTCCTCGAACCGATAATTTTTTCAAGTGTCTTTGTTCCCAAGTTCCATTCCATTCATTGACATTTATTTTACATCCTAATTCTTCTTCCCATAATCCCTTTAAAGTATTTCCTTTTATTTTTCCTCCTTTATTCTCCATCA
>NW_024838379.1:0-1184 GCF_019175285.1 Sceloporus undulatus
TGCCCAGTGATTCCAGTAGGTTCCGAGCAGCACTGCGCAGGCGCAGTGAAACCCATTTGTATGATTCGCAGAGACCACGAAGAAGAAGGGGAATTTCCTCCTTGATTTACAAATGTTTATCCCTGATTTACAATTGTTGACCAAGAGTCCTTGCTTACGTGACAGATGCCTTGTTGAGAGCATCTGACCTGCACATACTCTTTGCTTTGATAAATAGATTAGAACAAACATAGCCATCTCCAGAACATTTGGAAAATCCACAGAACCCACTGCAGATATAAAAAGCCCTCTAACTCCAGCCAATCACCTCACAAGAGTCCAATTTGTTGCCTAGCAGAGGGTCCAAATTAACAGAGGCAACATAAGCAAGGTGTAAAGGAAAAGGCAAGTTTATTTCTGCAGCAAAAATAAAGGTGCACACTCTAGATGTCCAGAGTGAAACACCTGAATGGTTTTCAGCTTATATTCCCTTAGATGGCTATGTTTGTTCTAATCTGGGGCCATTCACACTACCTTTTAAACCAGTTCCGAAATCAATTCTTCCACGTGAAGTTCATATTGGGCCCGATTCTTTCACAATCCATGTCAAGGCTCGCACAAGGAAATGCCCCTTACCGTGGGTTATCAGGAATCAGGCTAAAATCCTTCTTTTCTGAAAAGACCCAGGTTCCACGAAATATGAACTTGCCCTCGATCATGATCGGGGCAAATTCAGGGAGGGATTAAGGTCAGAGGGTGGGCAGAGGTCAGAGCATTCCCTCCCCTCATCCGAGGGAAGGGGGAGGAGGAAAGAGCCAAAGGAAAAAGGGGGATCTGGATGCAAAGGGGACAGGAGGCAAAAAGGGGGTGACTGACGGGGTCAATTCAGGGCAGGGCAGGGCGCTACAGCAAGGGAAGCCTCTGCTATCCGGCAGAGACCTTTTCCTTAGGATTTTATTTTTTTTATTATTTTTTATTTTATTTTATTTTATTTTATTTTTAATAATTTTTTAATTATTTATCAAAGCACTAGGATTGCACTTTAATTACTCTGGCCCTGAGTCCCCAGTTTCTGGAGGTCATCTCCAGGCAGGAGACCAAGGTGCATATTCTCTAGTTTTGGTGGCCTCAGCTCCAGTCAAATAAAAAAGACTGCAGATCTCCAACTCAGCTATTAAACTAGCAGCCTGAAGCAATTTGAAAGG
>NW_024838380.1:0-1184 GCF_019175285.1 Sceloporus undulatus
CTGCATGGGAAGGTGTTGAATCAGATGGTCCTTGTAGTTCCTTCCAGCTCTAAGATATTATTATTCTATGAATCTTAATTTTCTAGTCCAGACATTATATAGGTGTTTCTATTCCAAATAAGATGTGTATGAAGATTCCACTAAGTCAGTTTACAATTGTAATTTATCTTTCTTTGCAGAACTTGGGAAAAATAGTTTTCTAGGTTACAACTCCCAGAATCCACAAGCAGCATGGCCAGTGGCTAGAACTTACTGGACAATTCCAAACTCAACTGCTCCCAGTTTTGCATCTTTGGTGAAGGCTTAGTTTAAGGAACTTCACATGCAGGCTTAGTCTTACAGTACAGAGAATACAATTTAGGCAGGAGATGAATGTAAATAATAAGGCTGAAGAGCCAAACTGGATAGGCTACAGTGAACAGGTGTGTGGAGGTACTCAGATGTAAAGAGGGAGAGATTTCAGGTGCAAGGGCAATTCAGTGTTGGGGAGATGCAAGGAAGGGATGGGTGTAGGCAGGTTACAGAAAGAGTGAGTTTGTTCTTACATTGGAGAATGGAACATTCTTGAGGTAAAAGTTCAAGGAAACATGTGTAGAGAATGAAGGGAAGATAGAAATCGATTAACAAGATAATGGGTTGGGTTCATATGTGCCACATCTAAGAGAAGGTAGGCCCAGTGTAATCAGTGGATCTCAAGAGTCCAATTGGTTCAGTGGGTGTACTCTGAATATGAGTAGATACAACCAATAAGCACTAGGGACCAAAGAATATGAAAAGTGGGGAAATCCAATGTGGAAATTAATACAAATGATTAATATAATAAATAAATAATAAAAATTTTATTTGTATACCGCTTTTCCGTAGTGATCAAAGCGGTTCACAAGACCATCAGATACAGATAACATCAAATACAATTGCACATTAAATACAAAGTAAGTAAAACCATGAGTACATATGTAATTAAACAAGCTTCCTTAAAATCACGTATAAGAACATTAATAACATCTGTCAGTCATAAAGAGCATTTTTCAACAAGGAATATTACCTGACTGAGAAGCAGAAACAGCAAAGAAAAGATGCTGGCAAAAAATCTGTTTAAAAAAACAGATTACAGGGATAAATCTGAAATCTGATGTTTCAGCATTGGTTTTTTAATAATCTTAAAGGTGAAATGTATGGCTTTG
>NW_024838381.1:0-1183 GCF_019175285.1 Sceloporus undulatus
TGTCCAGTTCTGAGCACCACAATTCAAAAAGGACATTGAGAAACTGGAGTGTGCCCAAAGGAGGGCGACTAAAATGGTGAAAGGTCTGGAAACCTTACCCTATGAGGAACGACTCAGGGAGCTGGGGATGTTTAGCCTGGAGAAGGGAAGGTTAAGAGGTGATATAATAGCCCTGTTTAAATATTGGAAAGGAAGTCATATTGAGGGAGCAAGCTTGTTTTCTGCTGCTCCAGAGAACAGGACCTGGAACAATGGATGCAAGCTGAAGGAAAATAGATTGCACCTCAACATTAGGAAGAACTTCCTGACAGTAAGGGCTGTTCGACAGTAGAACACACTCCCTCAGAGTGTAGTGGAGTCTCCTTCCCTGGAGGTCTTTAAGCAGAGGCTAGATGGCCATTTATTGGGGATGCTTTGATTGGATTTCCTGCATGGCAGGGGGTTGGACTGGATGGCCCATGCGGTCTCTTCCAACTCTATGATTCTATGGCCCATTATAGACGGGCCTAAAAGTGTGTGCTCCGTGCGTGCTAGGATTAGGAAGCGGCGGCACTTCCGCACACCCCCAACCCTAGTACGCGCAGAGCGTGCACAAAATGGCGGTGGCCATTCCACACGGCCGCCACCATGACTACGTCACGACTGCACCACCTCTAAACGGTGCGGTGCGGTTGTGACGTAATGGGGCCACGCGAGGGCGCCTAGTGCGCCCTTTCCGTGGCCCCAGAAGGAGCTCCATTTTGCAGCTCCTTCCAGCTTTGTGTCGCTGGGCGCAGCCTTTAGATGGCTGTGCCCAGCGACACAGAGGAGAAAGGGGCTGAGTGGCCCCTTTCTCCTCCTCCCTGCCGCCATCGGGTGTCCTCGGGGCTTGAAGCCCCAAGGACACCCCTTTCCAGGCCACAGGGAAGTGGCCTTTTGCAGTTTCCTCACAGTCTAGAAAGCGGCGGATTGGGGCCTCGGAGGCTGCCGTTGTGGCAGCTGAGGCCCTGATCCAGCGGGGAAAGCAGCGCCTACAGGCCGCGCCAAAGGGGCTGTCTGTAACACACCCAATATTCTATGAATCTAGTCAAGAGTAAATCCCAATAAACTAAATGTTTATAGAATTGTACTGCATGATTGCTATTATAATTTACTGTTGTAATCTGCAGTAACTGAGAACTAATATTGTTATGTAAATGCTGAT
>NW_024838382.1:0-1183 GCF_019175285.1 Sceloporus undulatus
GTGGTCTGCGGGGGGTGAGGACCATACTGGATGACCCCCTCAGAGGGGGGTGTAATCCAGTGTACTGGTGGAAAGTGGTGCCTTCTGTGACTTTTGAGAAATGAGAAAGAAAAGAAAAGTTTTAAAAATTTGCTCCTACTTTGGGAATTCAGAACTGTTTTTTCAAAGTAACTTCTAAATTTTATATAAAAATGATATGACTTTATTATATAGCTAGGCTCTCAATCTAGCTCCTATTTTGACATTAAAAAGAGATATTTTGGTTCATTTTCCCCACTTTATTACATATGTCAAAGAAGATGAATGCAAAGAAGATAACCATCATATGAGTATCCTCTTAGTCTTGAGACATGGATTCTGTCTGCTTTAAATACTTTGAATTCCACATGCATTTTTTCAAAGAATTTGTATTACTTTAAACTGGTCAAGATTTTTAATGAACTCTCATATCCCCTGCAAGCACGGATACTTGTGTTTATATGAGAAAGTCTGAAGTTAACTGCATGTATAGGCATACCTACTCAGAGGCTAAACAGACCAGTCAAAAGGGCCAGCGTTGGGGTGCAGTGGGGTGAGGCGGCCACACACCACACACCCCCACTCCACCGCAAGCTGCCATCATGCTGCCCACCTGACCACCTGCTCTCCTTTGGCATGGCATTCAGACCCCGCATGCCAAAAAGGCCTGCCCTATTCTCCCTGATCAGAGACTGTGGCTTTGACTTCCTGATCTGCAGATCATAGGCAAAATAAATAAATCAATAACATTTCAGAAATAATAGATCTTCCAATGACGTTTTGCTAAGAGTTTGAATAAGGGTTCTAACAGTTGGCATTGGTGTATATCTTAAACATATGATCTAGCTATATTCTAGCATTGTTGTGAGTGGAGATTTCAGGTATTGCTCATATTAATTTTGTACTGGAGTAGTGTTTAAATTTTGTGGATATTTATGTACTTTTGAACTATTTCCTTCCTTTTGGAACTTAACGTGGTTAATATAAATAGATTCTCAATACCTTTGTTGTAGTTAAAAGGCTGATGCTACACCACTGGCAAGATCAGTGCTCATTTTCTATTATTCAGTCAACTGAGGATGTTGAAAGTTCAGTGTTGTTCATGTTCTGTTTAAGCGAAGATACTGAGGAAACTTGTCCCACTGTTCTGTCCTTGTTCTACTGG
>NW_024838383.1:0-1183 GCF_019175285.1 Sceloporus undulatus
CCACGAGTCTGATGTTATGGAGGCCCAGATGTTAACAAAGGGCCTCAGAATGTCCAAAAAGAAGAGGGGTGAAGGAGGGACGAAGCGCGCTGCGTCCCTTCAGGTTCTCTTCTTCCCCTGGTCAGTGTCCTGCCGGCGGGACTTGCGGTACCGAGGCGGGAAGTTGCGACGGCCAGAGGAGGAGGAAGACTGCGAGAGGAAGCGGTGTCTTTGGGAGCCCTGCTGCTGGGACTGTCGATCCCGGGAGAAGGTCCCCTGTGACTGACCTTGCGGCTGCCACGGGCGCTGTCGCTTCCGAAACGGAGAAGCCGGTGCTGAGGACATGCCATGCTTCTTCGCCGCCGCCTTCATCCTGAACTTCCTGTTCAGACGGTCGTCGGTCTCGGCGTGGAAGAGCCCGGTGCCGTCAAGGGGCATGTCCTCGATGGCCGCCCTGACCGTGGGGTTGAGGTCCGAGGCCCTCAACCAGGTGTGGCGTCCAAGTCAGCCATATTCCTGGAAGTGGTGATGAGCCAGCTTCCTATGGAATGAGTCTCGTCTCTGATCTCCACCAGCTGCCTCTGGATGTCATCTGGGACGTCCGGGACGAGGGGGGAGATCCGTTCCATGAGGGTCTGGATGTAGGCCCCCATGCAGGCGGTGTAGTTGGCGGCCTTGACCCCAAGGGCCGATGCCGAGTAGGCCTTCTTGGCCAGTCCGTCCACCTTTTTCGCCTCCCGATCGACAGGGGAGGTCACCTGCTTCGGGACGAAGCTGTGTTGGGCTCCCTCCACGATGGCAGAGTTCGGCCTGGGGTGGTCGGCCAACCAAGGACAGCCCGCCGGGGCGACTCTGTAGAGCGACTCCACCTTGCGTGAGGGCGCCGACAGGGTGGCCGGGGAGTCCCAGGACCTCTTCACGATGGTCTGGAGTGATGGAAGGAGACGCAGGCAAGGTGGAGTAGGCACTCGACCGTGCACCCGACGCTCAACCGGGTCCTCAGCGTCGTCTTCCGCGGAAGCGAGCTCGATGTCGAGAGCCCTCGCCATCTTGACGTGAAGGACCGGACGTCGTCCGACGGGGAAGACGGCTCCGGGTTATGCATCCTCTGGGGCGAGGCCGGCCCCGAGAGGACATCCTCGTCCGAAGGTGCTTCAGACGGAAGCAAGGGCTCGTCGTCGGAGTCCAGATCAGAGGAGAGGGG
>NW_024838384.1:0-1183 GCF_019175285.1 Sceloporus undulatus
CAGTTCAAGGGAGAGTAAAAATGTAGTTTTCTTATCGGATATGTAGCGTCATTGTAGCAAAAGTATTAATCTTACATAACTGCCTAAGATAGCGAATTCAATTTTAGCTGCCCTTTGATTTTAACAGGAAACGAATGCTGGAAACTTCAGAAGAATTAAACTCTCACCTGTTCCCAAGCACTAGAGTCAGTTTTGTGCAATAAGAGGTCATATAGGGCTCAGTCTACCTGTTCCAGGCCTCCCAGGGGAGCCCTGTTGAAACAACAAAGAGCTTTCTGCATCTTACTTTTTTGCCACCTTAATAATCAGGACTTAATTTTCATCTTGCTCTACTCTAAGAGTCTTGGAAATTATTTAATGTGAATAATGTGGAATATTAAGGGCTGAGGTGGAGAAATTATTGCTCTGAGGATGAATCTTGGCCTCCTGATGGTCCACATGATGATGATGATGATGATGATTGATTGATTTATATTTCCTGCCTCTCTCTGCAGATTGGGGCGGGATTACAACCGGATAAAATGCAGCCATTAATACAAATATAAAACAATTACAACCAACAATAATAATTCCAACAAAAACCCTAACCCTCCCACAATACAATAATAAAATTAACAATTAAAATTCTCATCTAATCCTAATTAGTGAACTGGAGCGTTGAGATGGATGGGGCTATCTCTCACAGGGTCAGATGGGAAGGCCCACTGGAAGAGATCCATCTTGACTGCTTTCTTAAAGGCATCTAAGGTGGTAATAAGGCGGATCTCCTCTGGCAGATCATTCCACAATTTTGGAACGGCGGAGATAAAGGGAAGTTATTGCTAATCTAGTCTTCTGGGATTGTAGTAAATTCTTCCCAGATGTTCTGAGAGTGCGGGGCGGATTATGTAGGGAAAGGCATCCTCGCAAGTAACCTGGGCCCAAGCCATGTAGGGCTTTAAAGGTAATAACCAACACCTTGTACTACGCCCAAAAGCTGATCGGCAGCCAGTGAAAAGATTTTAAAACAAGTGTTATGTGGTCAAACCTAGATGTACCGGTGACCAACCAGGCTGCCATATTTTGAACAATTGAAGCTTCCGAACTCGGCACAAGGGTAGCCCCATGTAGAGTGCATTGCAGAAATCAAGATGAGATGATAACCTCATTTCCCAGCCTTTCAATATATCCCTCCTCTTTTTTT
>NW_024838385.1:0-1183 GCF_019175285.1 Sceloporus undulatus
CTCTTCATGAACTAAATGTGCACTCTAGAAGATATTGCAGAATTCTTTCTTACAGACATGCAAGTTCCTTTGCCAGATAAATCAGTGTATCTGTATGTTTGTTGAAGGGTAAAAGTCTGAAAACCACTGGGACATGCCACTACATATGAGTTGTCAATATACTGCTGAAATCTAAATGTCATAATCTCCATGATCAAGTACTGTCAAATGTCAGCAATCAAGTTTCAATTGTTGTTGAGCCAAAGGCAATTATAATTCAACTAGAAGATCTTTCTTTATATCAATCATCAGTTACAAATTATGCAATATCCCAAATGCAAATTATCCAACCACATCACTACATAACAGAGAACTTGACTGACAGACAAGAAGAAATGCCATCAGTGTGTTAGCATTATACTGAAAGCTTTGCATAAACCCCATTGCTTTGCAAACCTTGCCCAGATTTACCTACAGAGCCAGCATGGGGTACTGGTTTAAATATGGGACTAGGAAGACCAGGGTTCAAATCCCCACTCAATCCTGGAAACCCACTGAGGGACCTTAGTCAAGTCATGCATTCTCAGCCTCAGACAAGAAAACCTGTGATATGTTTGCATTAAGGATGCCACACATAACTTGAAGGCACACAACAACAGCAGCAGCAGCAACAACAACAACAACATTGCACACAATGCATAACCTTTACCTTAAAATTCAGCATGACAGGAAAAAAATCAAAGTAATAGGAAGAAATCAATGGGGGACACTTTTGTACTTGGTTCCTGCCATCTGTGACTCTTATCCATGGATAAAGGGTTCATGGATTCCCACTTTAAAATCTTTGGTAAATTATGAGCCAGCATGGTGTAGTGGTTTGGGTACTGGGCTATGACTCTGGAGACAAGGATTGAATCTCTTCTTAGCCATGGAAACTACTGGGTAACCAGGGGCAAGTCACATTTTCTCAGCTTCAGCGGAAAGCCAAGAAAAGCCCACTCTGAACAAATCTTGCAAACAACAACAATCCTGTAATAGGTTTGCTTTAGGGAAACCATAAGTCAGAAACAACTTGAAAATACACAACTTCACAACTGTTGCGATGATAAAGGTTGGATTTTTAAATGTTGTGCAAGTCAGATGTCAGGTTTATATATATAGTTTTTAGTAAATTTCAACTTTGTAAATTGAAGGTTTTTTTTTT
>NW_024838386.1:0-1183 GCF_019175285.1 Sceloporus undulatus
ATCAGGCCATAGTTATGTAACACATGTATTTCTCACGTTGCAGGATCTTGGCCTAGGTTTTGCCTAGGAGAGGCAAATAAAAAGTGCTTAATCTTGGAGTTCAAGAGGCCACCTAGAGATCTGCTTGGGGATTCTGTGAGGAAACTAGACTGAAAATGGTGCTTGGGTTGTGAAGGCAATAATAACACTATACAGATCTCACAATGGTTAGATTCATGCATGATTCTTACATGCAATGTTTGTACAGTATACAAATAAAGGCTGGCATTAAAGCAACATAGTTATTACTCCAACTGTAGTTATGTTGTTGGACTGGGATCATTTAGGCATGGCTGTGTTATACTTCATTTTGTCTCTTTTCAGGAACTACCTGGTTGGGGTCCTGAGCTGTCAGCAAGATTTACTTTAGTAGTTTTATCAGATAAGTGCTAAGCACTAGTAAAGAATAACCAGTTCCTGAGAGAAGGGTATCAGAGAGGTAAGCTGTCACAGGTTATATATAGTACATATTATGTCAGGTTGGCAGATATTACAGGAGTAAAGATTAGTTATTGCAATGGTGGGGGGCACAGGTGTGTGTCAGTGAGTATTTTATTTTCTAAGTTGTCTCAGTTCTGTGATTTTACTACGTAGAGGTAATGCTGCAATATACACAAGGAGGAAACTGACTAATGGTAACAATGGTTCTGTGCATATGTGAAAAGTAGTGGCAACCATTTAATCAACTATGTTTTATCTAATGCTTATACCCTATGGAATCACCAGATAAATTAAACTTCTAATTCAGACAAATAAAATGCACAAATTTTGGGAATAGCACTGTGAAAAGAAGTCATTTTCTACAATGTTTCTATTAAATTTGTGATAGGACAGAGTTCTAAAAGTGTGTTAGATATTGGATATTAACCTTGCATCATATATGAAATAACTTAATGGCACCTTAGCTATTTCTATATCACTTATTGTTTTTACTTATATGAACTGTTACTAGCTGTCACAATTCACTGCATTGTGAAGATACAAAATATAGTCAATTTTCTTGTTCTTATCCAGAAAGTGGTGAACTACCACAAGGTATTTTTTTTTGGGGGGGGGGGGGGGGGGGGTTTGAGACTTTTCCAAAAAATTTGTTTGAGAAAAAAAAAAAAGCCTGCTCTCGGTCAGAAGAAATGTTTTTGAATAG
>NW_024838387.1:0-522 GCF_019175285.1 Sceloporus undulatus
ATGTGCGGTTGCCCCTGAGATACCCTGGGGGCCAATGTGACCCCCCCAATCCCCAACAGTAGCCCATCTTTGTCTTAGAGATATTCAAGTAGACTACAAGTTGAACATGAGTCAACAGTGCGATGCAGCAGCTAACAAGGCCAATGTGATTTTACGCTGCATCAATAGAAGTGTAGTGTCTTGATCAAGGGAAGTGCTACTCTATTCTTCTTTGGTCAGGCTTCACCTGGAATACTGGGCACCACATTTCAAAAATGATGTGGAGAAACTGGAGCGTGTCCAAAGGAACTAAAATGGTGGAGGGTCTGGAAACCATGCCCTATGAGGAACGCCTTAGGGAGCTGGAGATGTTTAGCCTGGAGAAGAGACGGTTAAGATGTGATATGATAGACCTGTTTAAATATTTGAAGGGATGTCATATTGAGGATGGAGCAAGCTTATTTTCTGCTGCTCCAGAGACTAGAACATGGAACAGTGGATGCAAACAGCAGTAAAAGAGATTCCACCTCAACATTAGGAGTT
>NW_024838387.1:622-1183 GCF_019175285.1 Sceloporus undulatus
TGAGATACCCTGGGGGCCAATGTGACCCCCCCCAATCATCAACAGTAGCCCATCTTTGTCTTAGAGATATTCAAGTAGACTACAAGTTGAACATGAGTCAACAGTGCGATGCAGCAGCTAACAAGGCCAATGCGATTTTACGCTGCATCAATAGAAGTGTAGTGTCTTGATCAAGGGAAGTAATTGTGCTACTCTATTCTGCTTTGGTCAGGCTTCACCTGGAATACTGTGCACCACATTTCAAAAAGGATGTGGAGAAACTGGAGCGTGTCCAAAGGAACTAAAATGGTGGAGGGTCTGGAAACCATGCCCTATGAGGAACGCCTTAGGGAGCTGGAGATGTTTAGCCTGGAGAAGAGATGGTTAAGATGTGATATGATAGACCTGTTTAAATATTTGAAGGGATGTCATATTGAGGAGGGAACCAGCTTGTTTTCTGCTGCTCCAGAGACTAGAACATGGAACAATGGATGCAAACAGCAGTAAAAGAGATTCCACCTCAACATTAGGAGTTACTTCCTAACAGTAAGGGCTGTTTGACAGTGGAACAAACTCCCTCTG
>NW_024838388.1:0-1183 GCF_019175285.1 Sceloporus undulatus
AGAGATGTGTGTGGTTCAAGCTGTCAATTGCTTTGACCCCACTGTCAGCTAAATTGGCCAAGGACTATTCATACCTGATGGCAGGCGTCTTTGATTTCTCTACAAATATTGCCTTTTCTAATGATTCATGCCTTCCCATGATGTGGCCAAAGTACCACAGCCTCAGTTTTATCATCTTTGCCTCCATGGAAAAGGTCAGTTTAGTCATGTAAGCCGCCTTGATTGCTGCAGCGGAAAGGCAGCGTATAAGAATCAAGTTTGTTTGTTTGTTTGTTTGTTTATCTGTTCTAAGACCCATTTATTTGTTCTTTTTGTTGTCCATCCTCCACACTCTTTAGCACCACATCTCCAATGAATTCATTCTCTTTTTGTCCATTTGCCTTAGCTGTCCAGCTCTCACATCCATACATAGTATAGGCCCCAGAACAAACTCCCATTATTCCATAGCCCTGAGCCAGGGCTGTTAAAGTGGTGCCAAACTGGGTTATTTCTCCAGTGTGGATGGGCATCCAGAGGTGCCTTTCCCATCATCCAGTGCCCTCCTCTGCTGCTCTAGAGTCATCCAAAGAACCGGGTCCAATGACAGTGTCTTCCATGCATGTGAACCTGCTTTGGTTTTAATCCAAACTTCCACGGCGCTATGGGCAAGGTACCCAACTTTCTTCCCCAAATAGATTCAGCCCCTTGGGATGGCTTCTTTAAAGGCCACCTTGAACTTTAAAAGCCAAGTTCCCAAAATAGGCCCAGCACCTTAGACAGCTCTCTCAAAAGCCAGCCTGAACTTTTAAGGTGCTGAAAAATAGTCCCCAAGTTAGATTCAGCGTTCTTGGAGTCCTTAAAATTAAGGGGAAATTTTGGATTCGATCCCCTGCCCAGCCGACTTGGGATCCACTGGCTCTCTGTGACCCTTCCATCATCTTCTCTTTGTCAAAGGGTTGTGTGTCCTTTGGAAAAAGCAGAGCAAAGATTGCCAGGTGCAAAGATCTAGCGAAGCCTAGTGCCTTCTTGCTTTAATTTTTGGCTTCCAGGTAAGTGTGCCTTCAATTTTAATAATAATAATAGGATTTATTTATCTGCCGCCCAATCACTGGGAATCCGGATGGCTTACAACAGAAGGGATAATAGACGGTTCCCTGCCCTCAGGCTTACAATCTGAAAAGACATGACACAAAAGGAGAAGGGA
>NW_024838389.1:0-1183 GCF_019175285.1 Sceloporus undulatus
TATTTAATTGTCACCAAACCTAACGGAGGCCTCCGCCCAATTTTAGACCTCCGTTGTTTGAATTCTTTCATTCATTTTAAGCGTTTCTGTATGGAGACTCTCGCTTCCATTCTGCCCCTATTACAGGACTCAGACTAGTTTGCCACTGTGGACCTTCGGGATGCTTATTTTCACATCAGCATCCTAGAGGACCACCGAAACCTCCTTGCCTTTTCTGTCGATCCCAATTCCTTTCGCTACTGTGTTTTGCCTTTTGGCCTCTCCACGGCACCAAGGGTATTCACAAAGTGTATGGCTGTCGTGGCAGCATTCCTCCACCAGCGAAACATCATCTTCTTTCCGTACCTCGACGATTGGTTGTTTGTTGCCCCAAACAGATCCATGCTCTCCAACCATCTCACCTATGCTCTCTCTCTTTTTCGAACCTTGGGACTCATGCTCAACCCAGAGAGGTCCACTCTCTGCTCCATGCAAAGAGTGAGATTCATTGGCCTCATGTTAGATTCCATGGTGTAGAGAGCATATCTCCTGCACGACAGGTTCGGCAACCTCAGGTCTTCCATCTAATCCTGCCTCACTTCCCGTTGCATCCGGGCAATGACGGCTCAAGTGGTGCTGGGACACATGGCATCCACTCCATGGGCCCGACTCCAAATGCGCCCCTTCCAAACTTGGTTTCTCTCCATCTTCAACCTGGCCTATGACCATCCTCAAAGATGCATCTCCATCCCGAGGCCAGTGGCTCGCTCTCCATTGGTGACTTACTCACGGAACGCCTGTGTGGGCATGCCCTTCCTGCCTCCTCAGCCCCAGGTCACGCTCACAACAGACGCCTCCACCACTGGATGGGGAGCCCACTGCACAGACCTCTCTGTCAACGGGAAGTGGTCCCCAACAGAACTCCACTACCACATCAATGCTTTGGAGATGTTAGTGGTCCAGAAAGCCCTGAAGGCCTTCGAAATCTTGCTTCGAAACCAAGTAGTCTTGCTCCTCACCAACAATACGACGGTGATGTACTACATCAACAAGCAAGGAGGTACCAGATCGTCCACCCTCCTCGCTTTCACCCTTCAGATTTGGAACTGGTGCATCCGCAGACACATCACCCTACAGGCCATCCATCTTTAAGGGGAGGAGAATGTGCTTGCAGATAGACTGAGCAGAGCTCCAGACTCTTGCC
>NW_024838390.1:0-870 GCF_019175285.1 Sceloporus undulatus
TTGGAGAGAGGCATGGCCATGGAGGGGAGGGGGATATGAAGGTAAAAAGGGGTTTGAGGAGCCCCCTTCCTCCTGGAAAGTGGGGCAGAAGAGAGACCCTCCCTTTTGATGCCTCATTTGGAGGAGATTTTTGTTCCAAATAAAGAACATCACACAGCATAGGCTTCAATAGCGTTAGAAACAACATTATTTTACAGGAAGTTTTCTCTGGAGTCCTGGGAGCAGGGGGCTCTGTCTGGGGGAAGAGAAGAGCCCAAATGTAAGCCAAAGCCAAGAGGAGGGAGATGGTGGGACCCCAAAGTCCCTTCTGGGAAGACAGACACACCCCTGGCAACCTGGGAACTAGGCTTAAAGGCCCACAGGATCCAGATTAGGCATCCCTCCCCCCCACATACATACCTTTCCCTTCACAAAAATCCTGCAGAAAGACCAGCAGAGAGACCCTCAAGCCCAGAAAGCTTGCTTCCCCATCCTGGGAACATACTGAAAGGGCCTTGGACCCCCTCGAAGGGATGTAGATTAAAGGAATAGAAGGAAGGAAGGATGAAGGGAAATTGCCAAGGGAAGAGAAGCATAAAGGGACCGCTAAAGTGTGGGGGGGGGGGAGAATATGGGACCTGACCCAGGTCTCTACCCCCAGAAACCATTATTAGAGCCTTCTGCAGCTCATTGTAACAATTTTAATTACCATTTCTCAGATAAAACCTCTCAGATAAGAGCCGACTTGGATACCAGCATAATTGCAGCTGCTATAGGTGAGGTTTCCAGTGACTCCGTGAATAAGATCATACTCGATCAATTTGAGTCTGTGAGTACTGAGGATGTGGACAAGCTCCTTGGAAGTGTGAAGAAGACAACTTGCCCTCTTGA
>NW_024838390.1:970-1183 GCF_019175285.1 Sceloporus undulatus
CTGAGGATGTGGACAAGCTCCTTGGAAGTGTGAAGAAGACAACTTGCCCTCTCAACCCTTGCCCTTCATGGTTAGTCATCCAAGGAGGAGATGCTTTGAGGATTATCTAAGATATATCATAGATGCATCTCTTAGGGAGGGCTATTTTCCATCTTGCTTAAAAGAAGTGGTACAGCCACTTCTGAAAAAGTCCTCCCTAGATCCCTTGGACAT
>NW_024838391.1:0-1183 GCF_019175285.1 Sceloporus undulatus
TGTCATACTTTTCTGCTCTCCAAAGTAAAGTCGAAGGCTTTCATGGCTGGCATCCATAGTTTTTTGTGGGTTTTTCGGGCTATGTGGCCATGTTCCAGAAAAGTTTCTTCCTGATGTTTCGCCAGCATCTGTGGCTGGCATCTTCATTTTCTGCTCTCCTTTTAGTGGTAGCTCTTTTAGTCTAGGGGGGCTATTCTTGGTCTTTGTTATTTGTTGTTTGATACTATTTCCCCCCTCAACTTGTAGTGATTTTAAAACTCTGTTTTCATAAAATGTAATATGTGCTTATTCTACGATTTAGTTTTATTACATTACTGAAGTCACCCAAAGAATAGTTGCTGGGTGAATGATATGTGAAATAAATACATTCGTATCCCTCCCTAGTCTGATTTTACTGGACAATCCTGCAACCATTGGCCTGAAGCCTATTTAATCCCAGTCAGAGCAGACCTTTTGAATTAGTGTGGAACGGTTCATCAACATGTACATAAATCCCATTTATTGAACGAATCTACTCTGGTTGAAATATAAATAAAATTCAGACGTTATTATTATAGCGCTGTCAATGCGCATGGCACTGTACGAAAATAAAGTGATAAAAATAGACAGTACACTTCCGACAACACATGGATGGCTCTGAGCTCAGAGAAATTCTTTATTTAAATAGTTTTTATGGTGAAATAGTGAGGTAAGGGAGGCTAAAGTCTTCTCAGGTCCATTAGATTCCTGCATGTGCAGGAGTGATCCAATGAGCCGTCATTTCCCTTTTTGCCGTCCCTTATTCAGTTCCATCAAGAATGAGGCTTCTGGATCCCAACATCTGATGTGGCAACAGGAGGGGAGCAT
Source organism: Sceloporus undulatus (assembly GCF_019175285.1). Taxonomy (NCBI): domain Eukaryota; kingdom Metazoa; phylum Chordata; class Lepidosauria; order Squamata; family Phrynosomatidae; genus Sceloporus; species Sceloporus undulatus. Next base: position 847 of record NW_024838391.1, read on the forward strand.
CCCTGACCCACAGAGCAACTGGCAGATGGCTCCATTGTTGCCTTTTGGGGGTTGCCTGTTAAGAAAAGACAAGGATAAATAATCTGGATACTGCACAGGCCCTAGAATTACGGTACACACACAAAAACACACACGCACATACAAATCAATGGATTTAAATGGGAAGGTGGTTTTGGAGCATTGAGAGAAAGCCCTTAGGTCCTCTGAGTTCCATAGGATTAAAGGAAGCACAATTTAGAACTGTGTTGCCTGGTTTTGAGAGGAGCAAGCATCTTAAACTATATAAAGTTAGGCTTGCCATAACCCGGCTGCAACCGGGAACTTCCCGATTTTGGGG
>NW_024838392.1:0-1183 GCF_019175285.1 Sceloporus undulatus
AAGCGAAACAGCTGGGCCTCGGACAGGGACAGAGGGAGGGGCGGAGCCCCAGGCTAGAAAAGGAGAAACCTCCCAGGGGGAGGGGGAGGGGGAGAAGGAGCAAGGAGCGTCGGGAACTCTGTGGCGGTCGGAAGGAACAGGGTACGAAGGGGAAATAGAGGCCAGGGTGAGTGAAGCCTTAGCAGCCGAAATAAACCGGTTGCACTTCCGGGGTTTGGGAAGAGGACCAGGAAGGAGAGCGGAGGGTCAACCCGCCGTGAAGGAGTGGTGGCCACCACACCCCACTGGAACGGATCCCGAGCCCTACCAAGCTTGCCCAGTACTCCACCCCGGACCCCGACTGCTGTGGGACATTCGGGGAAAGTGTTGGCCAGTGGAGAGAGGCCTCCCCCGTGGCTCACGGTTGAGCGTCCGCAATGCCCAAGATAGTGGAGAGCCTGAGGAGGCCTAGGCCACGTGGTCTGTCCGGAAGACTACACTGTTTGGAGGACTTTCAGTTTGGACTTTGTAAGGCCTGGTGAAGGAACCGGCTGGTTATTTGGTGTTGGGTGTGTTACTGTTGTGTTATATTAAAAGTTATTCGCAGCACCCTTCTGTCTCCGACTTTTGAGCATGGAACCCATGGGACCACCCCCTCCTCCTCCAGATGGAACTCGGGGCCCGGCGACACTTCGTTCACGAAGTAAAGCCAAGAAGAAGAAGTCAACTTCATATACTGTATAAGACAAGGGCAGGTTTTGGGGCCAAAATTGGAGGTTTTGTCTTGATAAGTCGAGGGTAAACTTGGAGGCTCCTTCAGTGTGTGTATGTGTGTGTATAGCAAGAGCGATTCTAACTGAGGCTATTTGTTTCAACGTTGGTTTCAGCCGGCCAGCAATTAATCACTCAGGACTCTTTCTGCTTGGCCCAAGAGAAAAAGAAATCTTCCCACTGCATGGGGAAAACTGAAAGAGCTGCTATCACATTATGATACTGACACATAAATAAGTCAACCTGGTATTTTGGGGCATAAATTTTTAGACTTATAGACAAGTATATACGGTACTTCACTTTCTCTAAGAGTCCCTTTCAAAATGGTGACTGGACTTGATATGTTTCTTCCTCTCACCACTTTGAGAGCAGTTCCAATGAAAATAAAGGTTTTGGGAGGATTCAGGGTTTGTGTTGTACATGGAGGTGTTTC
>NW_024838393.1:0-1183 GCF_019175285.1 Sceloporus undulatus
CCTAGAAACGGTGGGGTACAGACCGCCCAAAAAGAGCGGCCTGCCAGCGCCTGATTTTCTGCCAGAGGGAAGCCTCAACCGCCAAACGGCGACGCTTCCCACCCATGGTTAAAGAACCCGCGAAAAGTAGGTTCTTTCTATGGTGCGGTGGCGACGTAACCAGTGTGCCACAGTGCGCCACTGGTGCACTTGTTATGCAAGTGCTGCACAGTGCCATGTGGGTGCAGCGCGATGTTTCCATAACAATAGTGGCGCCCAGGTGTACAGGGCGCCGCCATTTGACACCCTCGTCTCATGCCAGGGGCGTGTGGGTGGGGATGAGAAAAGAATAGATTCTTCCCTCATCTATTATAAAACGGAGGGTTTTTTCGGCAGAGTTGTGCTGGTAAGAACCCAGCCCGGGTTTGTGGTCGCAGTCTGCCCTCAGTCTCTCTGGGATCTTCACTCTGATCACCCTGGAAAGTCTCAGGGGAATCAAGGTTAATTCCTTTCTTTGGGAATCCCGTGGGGCCATCCGCGTCCCCTTTATCGGTGGGAACATTTTAGCCAATTACCATTTTAAAACATTCTTTTAATATGGCTAATAGACTTGCCAAACAGCATTGCTTACCACCCGATTCTGTTGTTTACCACTTTTCATTCCGCCATCTTACTGTAAGTCCCTTGAGACATAGGATATGCCTGGATTGAACTCTGAGCCTGGTTGCACAGGTCTCAGCAGTGGCCAGGAGTGCATTTGCACATCAGAAACCTATGTGTCATCAGCGTCCGTTCCTTCAGACGTCAGATCTGCCTGGACTCCTATCTCAGCCTGACTCAGCAGTTGCCCAGAGTGCATTTGCACATCTTACACTTTGGTGCCATCTGCGTCCATTCCATGAGAGGTCAGATCTGCCTGGACTCCTCTCTTAGCTTGCATGTAAATGACTCAGCAGTTGCCAGGAATGCATTTGCACATCTTACACTTATGTGCCATCTGCGTCCACTTCTTGAGACATCAGATCTGCCTGGACTCCTCTCTGAGCCTGCATGCCCATGACCCTGCAGTTGCCAGGAATGCATTTGCACATTTTAAACTTATGTGCCATCTGCGTCCGTTCCTTGAGATGTCAGATCTGCCGGGACTCCTCTCTGAGCCTAGATGCCTATGACTCAGCAGTTGCCCAGAGTGCATTTGCACATC
>NW_024838394.1:0-1183 GCF_019175285.1 Sceloporus undulatus
GTGGAGTAGGTTAGAAATCAAGCACCACTTGTTTGAGAAATGTGATTTCTAAATGACTTTCTTAAAGCAGTCTTGATAGATGTGAGTGAAGCTATCAGTTGTGAATGACTGGTGAACAAGGATGCAAAATGGGATCTAGCATAAAGCATGGAAATCACTGTCTAATAATTATTTTGTGCTCTCAGATTTAACCTTTTCCTTCTGTTTGATTATTAAAAAAATAACCTCGATGGACATATTTAGAAAATTAAATTTTAGTTTTCTTTAGTTATTCAAATTTCAATATTAGCTTCATAAGGCAAGTGGCCATCAGAAAGCCAGGCTTTAAGCTAATTAAGGCTTTAAAGGATCAGAGAAGCATCTGGCTAGGTCCATGCCATCAGACACAATGATAACATTTCAGTTCATAGTCCCCAGTGAGCAGCCTAAATGGAGGCACACATCTCATTGTTTCCTGATACCTTCAAGATTTAAAAAGTGAATCTAAGAGAAACAGATTAATACACTGAATTACTAGATGGTGAACCAGGCAGCTGGTAGACTGGAGTAAGGAAGAGGCCAAGAAATACAGTATAGTAAAGGCATTTAATGATAAAACACAATGTGAATTATAAACAGCAAGTTTAATTGTGTCTACCAGTTGCATATAATATACTGGCTTTGCATACAAACAACATTTTTGAACTGCTTGCATGATTATAATTTTTTATGCATTCTAGTAGCTGTAACAGTCTAAACTGCTTACTAGTAGTTTAAATAAGAAGCAGAAGCAGGTTTTAAATTTGTCCAAATTTGTTCTTTCCCATTTTTCAAAGCCTTATGCATTCAGTGATGGGTAACAGCATGCTGTAGTGGTTTGAGCATTTAACTACAACTCTGGAGACCAGGGTTTGAATCCCCACTTGGTCATGGAAACACACCGGGTGACTTTGGACAAGTCAGTCTCAGAGGATAGAAAAGGCAAACCCCACTGAACAAATCTTGCAAGAAAACCCTCTGATAGGGTTACCTTAGAGTTATCATAAATTGGAAACAACATCAAGGCACACAACTAGAAGAAGAATTTTAATTCATGTGTCTAAAATAAAAATGGATCAATCTAACACACCTGGGAGACAGAAAGAGGTTCTACAAGTGCAGCCATCAGGAAAATTCAACTATTTTCCTCACATCAGTATCAAAG
>NW_024838395.1:0-1183 GCF_019175285.1 Sceloporus undulatus
TTTGGAAGAAAGTTCCTGCCACATACACTACTTACTCTCAATAGGTACACTAAAAAAAATATGACTCAAGATATGCATCTATATACCGTAATTTATTTTACCAAGGTTTTGTGCAAAGCATTAGCATTATGCTAGTTCAGGTTATTTTTAAATGCCAAATGTTTTTATCTTTCAAACACTAAACATACCATTTCCAAAACTTAACAAATTTGTAAAACCCCTAATCTAAGCAAGAGCTATAATATTGAAAAACTAGTATCACTCCAAAAGCCAGTTGCCAAATGTTTTCAGTTTGCTTCCCTGAAACCCTTAAAGAATAACTGAACTGCAAGAGAAATTATTACTGTGTCATTTTAATAAGTTGATTATTAAAAACCGTTACCAGGCCACTGCAAATCGCAGTGCAAATTGCAGGTAGCCTAGAAGTCATATTTCCTGTGAGTGTATTCCCTTGGCAACTTTGCCCCCCCCCCCCCCCCCCCCCCCCCCCCTCTCTCTCTCTCTATATATATATATATATATATATATAGTCAGAAACTGTATTTTTAAATGCTCAACTTAGGTTTTAAGTTACTGCAATGTTAGAAATGTGGAGACCCAAGGAAACCTTCAGGGGGTGGATTTTTATTCAGAAGGTAATAACCTCATTTGCCCCCCCCCCCCCCCTGTTGCTACACCTCCCCATCAGAGAACCTTTTTGTGCTTTTCATCTCTCCTTTTCCCTCATGAATCAAAAGGTCAGCTGAAGGAGGAGGCTGAGAGACTAATAATAATAATAATAATATGATTTATTTATATGCCGCCCAATCACTGGGAATCCGGGCGGCTTACAACAGAGGGGATAATAGACGGTTCCCTGCCCTCAGGCTTACAATCTAAAAAGACACGACACAAAAGGAGAAGGGAATGGTGTGGGGGGGGGAGGGGATCAGGTCCAGCAGTTCTTCTCTCCCTCGGAGGCCTGGACCAAGGCAGATGGACTGGAGGGAGGGCTCTTCTTCTTCAGGCTAGCCCTGGTGGAGCTAGGCCTGCCTGGTCAACTCCCTCATAGGCTGGAAGATGACAGTTATGGACAGAGGAGTGGGACAGGGTGTTCTTTCCTCACCTGGCGTGGTTAACAGACACCATAGTGTTTGACATGCAAGGTGTGTGAAGAGTGGGTCATACAGGCATGAAAGCCACT
>NW_024838396.1:0-566 GCF_019175285.1 Sceloporus undulatus
TTACTGATCTTCCCAAGCATCAACTGAGCCAAAACATGGAGCATTGAGGAGTAGATACTCTAAGGAGATAGTTACTATAGATAATAAAATATAACTAAAATATAAGTCATGCAAGATATTAAGAATCTTGCAGGTACAATATTTGTAAGTATATAATGTTCAATTCATACAAGCTATTAAAACATGGGTCGGCAACCTCCGGCCCGCGGGCCGGATGCGGCCCGCGGAGGCCTGCCGCCTGGCCCCCGTGTGCTGTTGCCGCCGCCGCCGCCGCCGCGGCCACCCGTAACTGCGCTTTGCCGCTCTGGGTGCTGCCATTTTGGGCAAAAAAATGGCGGCGCCCATAGCGGCCTCTGGGGCTATGGGCGCCGCCATTTTTTCGCCCAAGGTGTGTGTTTTGGAATGCAGATTGGGGGTGTTTGTCCAGAAAGGCACCGAGGAGGAGAGGGCGGGCACACGCCTCCTCCTCCTTGCAGGGCTTTGGTAGAGGCTCCGCCCCGGAGGGTGGCTCCGCCCCGGAGGGTGGCTCCGCCCTGGAGGGTGGAAGCTCCGCCCCAGCATGCAGC
>NW_024838396.1:666-1183 GCF_019175285.1 Sceloporus undulatus
TCGTAACCTGGGTATTTCGTATCCCGAGGTACCACTGTATTATTAAAGAAAGACGTAGCGTATAAACTCCTCAAGTACCTTTATTTTCTGGAGTGAGAGGGGCTTTTCCAACTGACTATATCTATTATAAATAACAAAATATAACTGAAATATAAGTCATACAAAATATTAAGAATCTTGCAGGTACAATATTTGTAAGTATATAATATTCAATTCATACAAGCTATTAAAAGAAATAACCCTAAGGGTCAAATTCTGAGACTAACTTCCAAGATCCGCTCTTTAACTCTCTCTCTCTCGATTTCCAACCAACACAATTCCCCCAACTGTCTCTTGGTCTCTCAGGCCTTATACAGTATCTCCTTCTTACGGAAGCTTCCAGAAGAACCTTCATCTTGCTCTCTGATTGGTCAAGAGAGCCTTCCATAGCAGTGATGTCATTCTGCATTTGCATAAACCTCCCTTTACTGCTGAAGAAAACCTCCATTGACTGGAGCCCAGTCTTTACACTTTCCCA
>NW_024838397.1:0-1183 GCF_019175285.1 Sceloporus undulatus
AAAAAGAAAACCTGTTACATGTTTTAAAAAAAACTGTTCCCCAAAGCCTTTTGGAACAGAAAGTTCTTCACCTGCTAATGAAAGACCAGCAAGAAGTTAGCCTAGCATGCTAGGAATTGAGTTGTAGAGTCTGGGATCAGCCATGAAGAAGACCCTTTCCCACATTCCTACTAGATGTGGCTGTGAAAGTGATGGGATCAAGAGAAGCACCTCTCCTGAAGATTTCAGAACTCAGGCAGGGTTATATAGTATATTGTTGTTGCTGCTGCTGCTGCTGTATGCCTTCAAGTCATTTCCAATTTATAGTGACCCTATCATGGGGTTTTGCTGGCAAGTTTCTAGAAAGGGGGGTTGCCATTGCCTTCCTCTGAGGCTGAGAGGATATGACTTGCCCAAGTTCATCCAGTGGGTTTCATGGCCAAGTGGGAATTTGAACCCTGGTCTCCAGTCATAGTCCAAAACTCAAACCACTATGCCACACTGGGCCCTTACATAGTGAGATACAGTCCTCTAAATAGCCTGGATCCAGGCTGTATAAGGCTTTATAGGTCATAACCAGCACTTTGAATTGTGTTCAGAAACAAAGTAGCAGGCAGCTGTGCTGCTGCAACAGGTGCCCCCTGTAATCAGTCCTCATTGCTAATTTGTCTGCAGCAGTTTGGACAGATAATTCAGATAAGACAGTGGTTTTCCTGGTCCGTTGTAAGGAACAGCAGGGAACAAGGATTCAAATTGTTCTGGATAGGCTTACATTCTGTTTGCAGACACAAGAAAGAAGATAGGAAGAAAATCAATGCATTTGAGATGTGGTGCTGAAGAAGAGTGCTGAGGATTCCATAGACAGCCAAAAAGAAAAACAAATGGATCCTAGAGCAGATCAAGCCAGAGATCCCCCTGGAAGCCAAGATGACAAAACTTGGGCTGACATACTTTGGACACACCATGAGAAGATATGAATCACTCGAAAAAAACAATAATGCTGGGGAAGATGGAGAGAAATAGAAAGAGAGGAAGGTCGCTTGCTGGATGGAGAGATTCTATTAAAGAGATCACGAATATGAGTTTGCAGGAGCTGGGCAGAGCAGTGGAGGACAGGAGGTCTTGGAGATGTCTCATCAGTAAGAGCATCATGGGTTGAGATTGGCGTGAAGGCAATTAACAAAAACAAAAATTATACAAATAT
>NW_024838398.1:0-336 GCF_019175285.1 Sceloporus undulatus
TGCATGGCTCCAGTGGTGTCATACCTTCATCAGAAGGGCTTCATGGTTTTTCCTTACCTGGACGATTGGCTGTTCGCAGCCGAATCCCAGGACGAGTTACAGGAGGCAGTCTCATTCGCCTTGCAGCTCTTCGCCTCCCTCGGGCTGGTGGTCAACAGGGAAAAGTCCCACTTCACACCAACCAGACAGGTCAAGTTCATCGGGGCCATCCTCGACTCCGAGAACTGCCTAGCCTTTCTCCCTCCGGACCGCTTTCGGGCCCTGACGGCATCCCTCAGGCCTTGTATCTCCCACAGAAGGGTAAGAGCCAGAGATGTCCAAGTCGCCCTGGGCCAC
>NW_024838398.1:436-797 GCF_019175285.1 Sceloporus undulatus
CCTATAGCCGCTTCCCTCAGATGGTGGCTACACACCTCCAACGTCTGTACCGGGATGCCTTTCCATCAGCCCCAGACACAACTGACGCTGACAACCGATGCATCCCTGGAGGGATGGGGTGCCCACCTGCTCGACCTTGTCGTCAAGGACAGGTGGTCCGCACCAGACAAGCTCCTCCACATCAACGCCTTAGAGATGCTCACAGTGGAGAAGGCCTTGAGGGCGTTCGAGTATGCTGTCGCAGGGAGAGTGGTCCTCCTCAGGACGGACAACACCACCGTGATGTACTACATCAACAAACAAGGTGGCACCAGGTCCAGGACCCTGCTCGACCTCACGCTCCGCATCTGGGACTGGTGCA
>NW_024838398.1:897-1183 GCF_019175285.1 Sceloporus undulatus
CATCCCGAGACGGTCAGCGACCTCTTCGATCGGTGGGGAACCCCCCCGGATCGATCTCTTCGCGACCAGCTGGAACAGCCACTGTCCCCAGTTCTGCTCCAGAAAGCGATTCGACGGATCCCTCGGAGACGCATTCGCTTTCCTCTGGACGGGGGAGCTCCTCTACGCCTTCCCTCCGTTCCCTCTCATCATCAGGGTGGTGTCCAAGATGACAACGGACTGCTCCCATGCGATCCTGGTCACCCCGTGGTGGCCGAGACAACCGTGGTTCGCATCCCTTCTCCAC
>NW_024838399.1:0-1183 GCF_019175285.1 Sceloporus undulatus
GTGATGTCCATCATACCCGAGTGATGTCCAGTGCAGAATGTCAAACAGATCATCGCCTCATAAGATGCAAACTAAATCTTCATTTTAAGTTTAAACCTAAGAAGGGTGGCATCCTAAAGAGGAGACTCCAAGTCAACGATCTTCAACAAGCTGCCATGAGAGACAACTTTCAGGCAAATCTGCAAACTTGAAGACTCTTCTCCTACAGCGCTTTGGCAACAGATCAAAAACAGCATCCTGCAGTCTGCGGAAGAATCCTTAGGGTTCTCCCTCAAGAAAAACCAAGACTGGTTTGATGAAAACAACCAAGAGATCCAGGAGTTGTTGGCAAAGAAGAGAACTGCTCACCAGGCTCACCTCATCCAGCCATCCTGCCATGTAAGAAAAGCAGCCTTTCGCCTCGCATGTAGTCAAGTCAAACACAAACTCAGAGACATTCAGAACAAGTGGTGGGTCAATTTAGCAGAAAAGACACAACGTTGTGCAGATCTGAGTGATTCCAGAGGATTTTATGAAGCTCTTAAAGCAGTGTTTGGACCTACATATCAGACCCAAAGCTCCCTATACAGTTCAGATGGTCAAACACTAATCACAGATAAAGCTTCCATTCTAGACCGATGGGCTGAACATTTCCAAAGCCTCTTTAGTGCCAACCGAGTAGTCCAAGATTCACTTATTCAACAGATGACACAACAACCGATGAAGAAAGAATTGGACATAGCTCCCACTTTGGAAGAAACCGTTAAGGCCATACAGCAGATGAAAAACAGCAAGGATGCCGGGATTGATGGAATTCCACCTGAAGCTTGGAAACATGGAGGTCATGTACTCCATGCTAAACTCCTTGTGAGTTGCTGGGAAAAAGGCAAACTGCCATCAGATCTCCGAGATCATCATCACCCTGTACAAGAAACAAGGAGCAAAATCGGATTGCTCAAATTACCAAGGTATAACACTGCTCTCCATTGCTGGAAAAATCCTCGCAAAGATACTGCTGAACAGATTAGTTGCTGCCATTGCAGAAGAACGTCTTCCCGAAAGCCAATGTGGCTTCAGAGCTAATAGGAGCACTACAGAGATGATATTTGCCCTCAGACAACTGCAAGAGAAATGTAGAGAGCAGAACAAAGGACTCTATGTAACATTTGTCGACCTCACCAAAGCCTTCGACACTGTGAGCAGA
>NW_024838400.1:0-1183 GCF_019175285.1 Sceloporus undulatus
TATTATTATTATTATTATTATTATTATTATTATTATATTGTAGTTTAGGGCAAGCAAAGTGTTACACTTTCATAAGAATCTTTATATTTACATTTTTCTAGCAGGCTTCCCTATACAGGAACATTGCTATCTTAAACAATATAACTCAACCATTTATTCACTAAAGAATACCATCTCATCAGTTGAACTATACATCATCATTAGCTGTCCTCTCTGGTCCAATGAGATAAGAGATCTCCAGTGGGTCTCATTTTACATCAGTCAGCTGATTGCATCAGCCATTGCAGCATATGCCAGTGAATCACTTGGGGGTGTGGGGGTGTGGCCCACAATGGGGGCAGAAGAGAAGAGGGGGTGACACCCAGTTGGGCCCTCCCCACTGCATGCTGTTCCCATGTGCTCACCATCCCCATATGCCATTCCCTTGCACCTCTCATCCCTGCACAACATTCCTTCCTTTTTCTCATCAGGAAAAGGATGGGGTGGCATAGGGGAAGGGAGCGTGCACCACCCCCAGAAGCTTCATCCCCACACTGGGTGACACCAGGTATGGGGTGTACCACTGGCACATGCTGTAAGTTTATTCTCAGTTAAGTCTTGTGGACATACTCTTATCTTGTTTACAATCATGGACCTGTTACAGACTGCCAAAATAAAGCTGCTTCGGGTCTCTTTGGAGGTATGCTATTTAAATGATGCATGGGTCCTAAGAGTCCAGAGGTCGCGCCAAAGCCACACTCCATTCCTAAGCACTGGAGTGCAGCTTTGGTGCAGCTTCCGGATTCTTAGGGTGCATGCATCATTTAAACAGCATACCTCCAAAGAGCCCCGAAGCAGCTTTATTTTGGCAGTCTGTAACATGCCAAGGAAGCATTTTCCTGGAATTAGGTTGTTGCTAGCCTCTCAGTAACATTCATTTGTCTTTACATTGCCTGTTATCTTATGGAAACCCCATGAATATTATAATGCAAGGAATACTGAGGTGGTTTTGCAAGTTCTTTCCTTTGAAATATAGCCTACAACACCTGATAGTCTTTGTGAGTCTCCCATCTGAGTATTAAGCAGGCTGACCCTGCTTAGCTTCTAAGATCACACTAAATCTGCTCCCTTAGGGTATTTAGGCCCTTGAATGTTGATTAGGCCCTTTTTAATTTGTATATTTTAAAGTGGGAGTGTACTTCAA
>NW_024838401.1:0-1183 GCF_019175285.1 Sceloporus undulatus
AACAACAGCAATAACTTCCCTTTTGACATTCAAGCTTTCTGTGAGGTGAAAGGTTGCTAAATTTCATTTGACTCTTATGAATTGTTGCTTTAGTCCTATAGGTCTAAAGGAAGACCTTAAGAAAGGGGCTTAGTTCAACCAGTTTAATTCAGATCCAAGGCCTGGTACATACCATGGAAAAGGGATGGTCCACAGTCGCCCCTTTCCGCAGTGGATTGGGGTCAGGGCAGCCATACCAGCAGCCCCAGAGGCCCCAATCCACAGCTTTTCCAGGCCACTGAGAAGCAGCAAAACACTGCTTCTCTGAGGTCTGGAAAGGGCTGTCCATGAGGCTTCCTGCCCCATGGACACCCCGACAGGCGCAGCCAGAGAAGAAAGGGCTGCTCGGCCCCTTTCTCCCTAGCTTTGTTCCTGCAGCAATCGAGTTTCAGCGCTCCTTCTCACACCGCAAATAGGGGTCCTAAGCGCCCTCCAGTGGCGCAATGACATCAGGTGTGCGCCAGTCCATTTGGATGTGCCACGTGCGTGACGCCATCATTGCATGCTGCGCATGTACGGCTGCACGCTCCCCAGCCCTACTTTTGGCCCCAGGATGGCAATTCCGCGCTGTCTGTACTGGGCCAATGTTATGGAGTAAGAATCAAATCTTGCCACCTTGAATTAGATATTGACATTTTAATTTATGGATGTGGGAGGTCATGGAAAGGTAAATTTTGCCAGTCGTATATGTCACATCTATAGCTATTATACACAGTGATATACAGGAATTTATCAGGAACATTAATACAAAAATATTATTAAAGATTCTGTGTGGTATCATATGAAAGGATACTAGGGTTAGTGTCACCCCATGTACTATTTCACGGTATCACCACCACCACCATCTGCATTAACTTCCTCCCATACAGAATCTTTAATAATGTTTTTTGTATTAATGTTGCTCATAAATCGTAATTCCTGTATATCACTGAATGCAGTAGCAATAGATGTGACATAAACAACTGGCAAAATTAAAAATATACCTTTAAATTACAACATCAGATGCACAGCCTAAATGTATTTCCATTTACATAGTTTCATGTGGGTACAGTGAAAAATTGGTAAGATGTGATATTTTGGGGGAAAATTTTAAAAGATTTTTTCAGGCCTTGGAGGAGACTTTGGGGGCTGCAAAATGGCAATG
>NW_024838402.1:0-1183 GCF_019175285.1 Sceloporus undulatus
AAACTTCAGCTGGCCCGAAGAGTTGCAGACAGGTTGTTAACTGGAACTGGCTACAGGCAGTACACAACTCTTTTGTTACAACAGCTCCACTGGCTGCTTGTCCATTTCTGGGCACAATTCAAAGTGCTGGTCCAGGCTATTTGAAGGACTGTATCTCCCTCTATGAGCCCATTGGAGTCCCTTCTCTCTCTTTTCCCACCTTCTCAGACTTGTTTGCTGGGAACGAGGCAGAAAACCTTCTCAGTGGCTGCTCCCAAACTTTGCAACTTCCTCTGCAGAGGGACCAGGCTGGCCCCATCCTTGATGTCCTTCCAGCAGCATGTTAAAACATTTTTGTGCAGCCAGGTCTTACAGACAGTTGTGATTGGGCTCTTAATGCTCCATGGTGCTGGGCCTGAAGGTTTTAAAAGTCTGTATATAGTTTTATTTTTATTGTTTTAGGATTTTTAACTCTTTTAATATATACTGTTTTAAAACACTTTTATTTTTTAAATTGCATTTTATTCTTTTAATGAGTTTTGTGTTTTAATACTATACTAGTTTAATTCTGTTTAATGCCCACTTTTGTATGTTTTTAACTGTGTTGTTTTTTAATTTGTAAGCATTGTATCCCAATTTTGGGACAAAAGTGGGATAATAATAATAATAATAATAATGATGATGATGATGATGATGATGATGATGATGATGATGTGGGACAACCTGGACCTCACCAACTTGGTGTTGCCTAAACCAGTTCATGAGTCCATTGGATTGGGGATAACTGAGCCAGGGTCTCTGGACTGAGAGTGCTGGTGTATGTCAGAGCTTCTACAGGTTATTTTTGCTATTGAGTGGGAGAGGGGGATTGGGTGGGTCAGTAGGGGTCCCAAAGACAAGATGTGCCCCATGGGCTGAACAGTTCTTACCCCTGGCATATTGGATCTTTTTTGCCTAGTTAATGATGGCAGGATGTTTTCAGCAGCCAAGAGGTCCAAGGAATCAGGCCTTCCCTGTGTGTCTCTCCTGGTAGATGTAATTAAATGGGCAACCATGGCAGTTCCTTTTCCAAAAGCCAACTGGAAATAAGACTGGAAGGGATACAAATCATGAGTTTTCTATACCCTCAAACTGTCCTGATATGGTAGGGACAGTCTTGGTTAATCCTCTGCCAGCCTATTTTGCTTTAAAAATGGCTCAGTTT
>NW_024838403.1:0-1183 GCF_019175285.1 Sceloporus undulatus
GGGGGGAGATCCGCTCCATGAGGGTCTGGATGTAGGCCCCCATGCAAGAGGTGTAGTTGGCGGCCTTGACCCCAAGAGCCGATGCCGAGTATGCCTTCTTGGCCAGTCCGTCCACCTTCTTCGCCTCCCGGTCAACAGGGGAGGTGGCCTGCTTCGGGACGAAGCTGTGTTGGGCTCCCTCGACGATGGCAGAGTTCGGCCTGGGGTGTTCGGCCAACCAAGGGCAACTCGCCGGGGCGACCCTATAGAGCGACTCCACTTTGCGGGAGGGTGCCGATAGGGCGGCCGGAGAGTCCCAGGACCTCTTAACGATGGTCTGGAGAGAGGGAAGGAGAGGCAGGCACGGCGGAGTGGGGACTCGTCCATGCACCCGACGCTCAACTGGGTCCTCGGCGTCGTCCTCCGTGGAAGCAAGCTCGATGTCGAGGGCCCTCGCCATCTTGACCACATGCTCCGTAAAGGACCTGACGTCATCCGACGGCGAAGACGGCTCCGGGTTGTGCATCCTCTGAGGGGAGGCCGAACCCGAGAGGACATCCTCGTCCGAGGGTGCCTCCGAAGGTGGCAGCGGCTCGTCTTCGGAGTCCAGGTCGGAGGAGAGAGGATCCGTCACTCTGGCCTGGGATCTCGGGCGGGTTGGAGCGAAGTCGACTGAAGACCGGGAGCGTCTGCAGGGTGGAGACGGCGACCTCTCGCGTCTACGGGGTGGAGACGGCGACCTCTCATAGACCGACACGGTCGGGACCGCTCTGGACGGGTTGGCCCGGTCTACGGGATGGGGGTTCAGCCTGGTGAACTCCCTCAAGGCCCTGTCCTCTGGAACCGACATGTAGTAGCGGCGCGACTGCATGTCGTAGAAGAGGTCCGGGAACTCTTGTCCGCGGGGCAAGTCCTCCTCATCGTCAGTTGCCGGGTGGGAGGGCGACCAATGCTCCGGGGAGCGAGGAGGCGCGGTGTCATCCATCCCGTGGATGAAATCCATGGTCGGAGGAGGCAGAGGTGTGTCCGGTACCGGGGTCCCCTGGTCTACCGGCGTCGGCTCCTGGTCGCGGGGAGCTGACGAAATGGAGGCGCGAGCCTGTTTGGAGGGGGAGCGCTTCTTCTCCTTTATCCTCGGTGGGTCGGTGGTGAGCCGATCCTTGGAGGGCTTTGCCTTTTTAGGGGCAGGATCGCGACCAGCCTC
>NW_024838404.1:0-581 GCF_019175285.1 Sceloporus undulatus
GTGCTATTGGATGCAGGATTTGCAAACATATTATAGTGTTGCCAATGTGGTGACTTTCACATGCAAACGGGGACTTTTCAGAGCTTTTGGTGTGATTTGGGTGCCTGGCTCTATTTCAGTGCCTTTTGGGTGACTTTTGCCCCTTTCAGCTCCAGCCCTGACTCTGAGAGCGAGGTTGGCTCCAGAGAGAGCAACCAACCCTTTGGAGTGTCACACACTCACAGTGTTCAGCCAATCAGAGAGAGGACTGGATAGTGGTCACTGCCCCCGCCTTCAGGAAGCTCTCTCTCTCTCTCTCTCTCAGCCCCTGACTCACTCTTAAGTCTAGCTTTCCTAGACTTCAGCGTACTTCCTCAGCTGCATGGGAATTGTAGTTCATTGTGGCACCAGAGCTCTTTCTCACAAAACTGCCATTCCTAGGGTTCCCTAGCACTGAGCCAGGGCAGTTAAAGCGGTCTCAAACTGGATTATTTCTGCAGCGTGTCTTGGACCCAACTCAGGCTGCATCTTCACTCCAGACTCCAGAGACAATCCAGTTTCATACCGTTTTAACTGCCATGGCCCAGTGCTATGAAATCCTG
>NW_024838404.1:681-1183 GCF_019175285.1 Sceloporus undulatus
TGGCACAAAGCTTCCTGGACCCCCTTCATGTCAAAATAAACATCTTAAAAGTATTAGAAGGACTGAAGGATTCTTTGGTTGGTTTTAATGGTAATTTTGAGAGTTGAAATAAGTTCCAATTATTTTTTATTCAATTAGGGCTACGTTTTATTGCCATATTAACATTACGGGGACTTTTCGGGGATTTTGGCTGAATATTTGGTGAGATACGGAGGGACTTGGTGAGTTTGGGGCCAAACGTTTGGGGATTTATCTTCGAGGCTTGTTGGCAACACCCTTTTTGGGGAGAAAAAAGGCAGAAAATGTCACCTGAGGAGAGAAAGCGGGAGGGGAGGGGGACTATGCTAGGAGGAGGCTGGGATTTATAGTTTTCTGTGGGAAGGTCATTCATTAATCAGTGTGGAGACTGCAGTCAAGGCATCAGAGGGAGACTAAGGGGGCATCTGCACTGTAGAACTAATAATTATTATAATTATAATAAAGACATAATTATGGTGATGAT
>NW_024838405.1:0-1183 GCF_019175285.1 Sceloporus undulatus
ATAATTATTTTGACCAGTGTCTAAATGGGAAGGGGACCATGATGAGGAGAGGGCATAGATTAGATCTGTAAGGTAATTCATGTCTCATCCAGCCCAACAGCTAGAGTTTCTCCATCTGGGACATAAAGGAGGTCCTCCCACTCATCATCTGTGTGAAAGAGAAGTCAAATTCTCATCAGTGAGGATAACATAGCATGACAAATTTGCATTCTTGCATTTAAAAATCTGAGGAATCCTGAATCCTGTTGGTTAACCCTAGAGAGTAGACCCACTGAAACCATAAATGACTGGTGAGTCAACATACAGATAAATCCAACTAATTCAGTGATGCTACTCTGATCAGGACTAAGCATAGGATACAGGCGAGGATTTAGGCCTGTATGTGGCTTGAACAGGATATTCTCAAGCCAAGATGGACAGGCAATAGTGTGGAAAATGGGCACTCTCCACATGGGCAGAGACACTCTCAGAATTGTGACTTCTCTGCATGCAGAAGACTGCCATGGGAATTGGGTGCTCCCTTTCCATCAGCTCAATCCTCTGGTGCCCCCTGATCCTGGGAGAAGGGCTGGATCCCATGGAAGGGGAGCAACCTGAGAAGAGTGAGCTCCTTTCCTGACCTTCCTGACGAGGGGCCTCCCTGAGGAAGGGCCAGTTGTAGACCCATTCCACCCAGAGCAACACTGGAGCATAGAGAGTTCTGCTGGTTTGGCCATTGGGAGAATGAGGAACCACCAGGCCAGACAGCCTGACCCAGCAGAACCCTCTAAGCTCCAGTGTTGCTCCGGGTGGAATCAGGCTACTGGGTGTGAGGTATTAAGGAAGCATCCAACTGTGTTTCTGTAGTCAGAAGTAAAATGAAGACATCTTCCTCTGAGGGCTACTGTGGACCTCTGCAGCTTTCAGCAGATAATGCACTCATTTCACATCTAGATATGAGGAAACAGTCAGGACTTTTTCCAATTCCCATCCCCTGATCCCCAGCTACTCTCACAAGGCATGGAGTACCTGTTGTGTAGGGGAGCTGCAGTGAGTCTGCTAGGTCCAGGGAGCTTTGGTTGGTGCAGAGGGAGGAAGGAGATGCATCGGCCCAAAGGAGTCATTAGTTACCTGCTTATGTCACCAGCAGGATGCTGATCTCTGACTTTGAGTGCTGCAGGGTTTCTTGCTAAACCAAGCCTTA
>NW_024838406.1:0-1183 GCF_019175285.1 Sceloporus undulatus
GCAGCTGCACCATATGTGGTCAACTTTTGCGGCCGTGAGAGGGTCTCTCCTGTCCTTCACTGAGCGAAGCATTTGCTGGATTTTCTTGTTTGGGAAAGGGAAGCTATTTTTACCATGCATCAAAGGAGTCACAGACAGAATAGGAAACTGATAAGAAAGCACAACCTCCAAATGGTCTACAAACCGATCGCAGTCAGCCATGCTTCCCAGATGGAACAATGTCTAGATATGTGCGACACTGTGTGAAGCAAGACAAGGATGAGAAAAGGACAAGACAAGGACATCCTTTTCCCATCTGATAATCTCCTTAGACACATATGGCTCACAGGCCATGAGATTCCCACGCTTGCTTTAGATAAATAAGTCAACCACCAGGTTTGTTCCTTTTCCCCATTTTCACTGGCCACTGCCAATTTGCCTCCATTGCCAGTGACCCAGCCCACCAAACCAGGTCTGCAGTGGTACTCCTTGATGGCTGGCAGATATATCGCCCGTCAGCAAAGTGTGACGGAGCTGCGGAGAGTATTAACAATCCATTCCCAACCACAGGCATCTAATGAGTATTGTTGATGTGCGCTGTCAACAATGGGGCATGCTCAGGCTTGCAAATCCGAGTACGCTGACCTTCCTTTCCAAAGCGTTTACACTCCTTGTTTCAAGGGCTCCACCTCAAAGTTTCTCATGAGTCACTTTTATCATTAAGGAGCGGGAGAGTAAGAATGAGCCAAAAAAGAAAAATGGAAAAAAGAGGGGGGGGGGAATGATACCCTTGAAGATGAAAGGGGTTCATGCAATACCTAAAGCCTTTGTTCCAACAGGACAAAAGTGATCAATATCATATACACAGGAGAGGGCTTTCTTGGTGGTTGCTCCCACTCTTTCGAATTTGCTAACGTGGGAAGCAAGGCTGGGTCCCACTCCAGGAGAAAGGCAGCATGGAAATGAAATAAACTAATAGAAAAAAAGGACAGTAGGAAGCACAGAAATAGCAAGTATGAAAAGGCTCTGATGTAGTTTAGTAGGTAATGCATTTCTGCCTCTTTGGACATCCAGATTCTCAGGGCAGCATCTAATTTAGAAGCTGGACTATGTCCAGAGGAGGGCAACCAAGATGGTAAAGATACCGGTAGTGACGAACCTTAATAAATTCCAGCCTCATGGGCAACAAAGTATAATTTAACCA
>NW_024838407.1:0-1183 GCF_019175285.1 Sceloporus undulatus
TGGGCTTTTGAATTGGCCCAAGAAGTGTATCACTGTTTTGCAGGTTTGGGATTTCATTCTGTTTTGCTCCGTGGTTCACAATTCCTCTTCTAAATGTGTTTAATCCAGTTTTATCTGTATTCTTAAGCTGCTTTTAGCTATGTGTTTTAAACAGAATCGACACTTTTAAACCTGGATTGCTATTTTGAATTTTGTAAGCCACCTTGGGTCCCCCTGGCAGGAAAAAGGTGGGACATACACTGAATGGATGAATGAATGAATGCCATCTGGCACTCATCATCATGTGCAACTTTGGGGTTCACTAAAGTCCTATAGTTGGAAAAGACTGCAAGGCCCATGCAGGCCAATACATTTCTGCCATGCAGGAAGACAGAATCAAAGCCCTCCCTGGGAAAGATGGCTGTGCAGCCTCTTCTTAAAGACAGCCTCCAAAGGAGCCTCCACTGCCCTCCATGGAAGAAGAAGCATCTTCATAGAATCCTAGAGTTGGAACACGGAGATTCAACATAGAAAAATGTATGGTACTGGCACTAACGGTGGAAAAATGAAATGCACAGATATAAGATAGAATTATAGAATCATAGGGTTGGAAGAGACCCCAAGGGCCATCTAGTCCAACCCCATTCTGCCATGCAGGAACTCACAATCAAAGCCCTCACTGGGACAGATGGCCATCCAACCTCTGCTCAAAGACCTCCAAAGAAGGAGACTCCACTTGGTCGAACAAAACTATGTGTGAAAGGGAACTAGGAGTCCAAGTAGACCACAAGTTGAACATGAGTCAACCTGCTGCAGCTAAAAAGGCCAATGTGATTCTAGGCTGCATCAATAGAAGTATAGTATCTAGACCTTCCGGGTTGCATTGGTGGCAATGGCGGATCGCCTTTAGGAGGCTCCCAAAGGGGAGATCTCTGCGTGGGGATTCCCCCTAAATCTAACGATTTAAAACTAAAAATTCTACAAAATATAAAGGGGGATTCCCCATCCTTTGCAAAAGGAGGTGTTACCTGGCTCACAGAGAGCTCCTGAAGCCCCCAAATCGGCGGTGCGGAGACAGAGACAGAGACGGGGGAAGCCGTCTCACTGCCGCGAGGGAAGGGAAAAGGAGACGGAGACAAAAGGAACCACGCAGATTGAAGCCGTGTAAAGCGACCGGCGAAAAACCACCACCAACTATAAAACA
>NW_024838408.1:0-1183 GCF_019175285.1 Sceloporus undulatus
ATAAAGAGTATCTCAGTGAGTCTCTATATTATAGCATCAGGAAAGATTTTAGGTGCTGTTAAGGTTTGGAAATGCTGTTTGGGGTCCCTTCTGACTTTGGAGCCCTTTCATCCTCCATTTTGGGTTCAATGAAGGCCTCAAACTGCCAACTGCCAAGCGCTGAGACAGAGGCAGCCATTTTGTGTTCAAGTGACCATTTTGTGTTCCGTTGGCCATTTTGTGCTTCTTGTGATTGTGGGGAATATTCTTCCAGAACCTTCTCTGAGGCCTCAGTTGAACAGAGGCTTCTCTTTCTCTCCTGAGGCTCCAGAGAAAGAAGGAGGCCAGGCTCCTTGGGCCAAAAGGGAGGAAGTGTGTCCCTTTGTGTGTCTTTTGTGTCTCTTTTCTGAGAGGGTTTTCTTATTACACAACTCTGCTCTTTCTGAGGAACATGGTTTTAAAAGGGATCAGAAATGGGGAGGATAGTTTTAATAAAAGCCTTATTCTTCTTATTCTTCAAAACCTTGGGCTTTGGCTTCTAAGAGGAGGATTGTCCCCCAAACAAGCCCAAAAGTAGCTCCTTTGGGAGGTTTTAACAGTCTCCCCAGTTTCCTTATTAATAGATTTTCAGGCAAGAAGGCCAGAATAACTCATGTTACCAAGAGTGAAACAAATAAACATAGAAACAATCAAGAACAACAAAAATAAGGATTAGAGACTAAAACAAACTACTTTAATTGAAAAAAAGCAAAACCATTCTTAACATGATAAAAAATCGACTTGGGTTCTTCTATCCTTTATAACCGACTGAGGCTGTATCTGAACTGCAGAAATAATCCGGTTGGAAACCACTTTTTTTTCTTTTGTAATTTATTTATAAACAATCCTTTGCAAACAGAAATAAAAAAAGATACCAAGACATTTGCATAACTATTACAGCTACAACAACAAAAAAGTACAAATACCTATAACATACACATACAGCATGCAATAAATAAATCCTGATATACAAAACGGTCAGAAATGTACTATTAAGTTACTTCCAAGTTAAGCTAAGATGACCCTTTTATTTAATTTACTTAAATTGCTACAAGGTATCAATACATGTTAAACCTCTAATGTTCATGTAGACTTTCCATATGATATCTGGGATCGTAAATTAATAATTAGTATTACAAAATAAATCAAAGCATGATCAGTCCTC
>NW_024838409.1:0-1183 GCF_019175285.1 Sceloporus undulatus
ATAATATTTCTAACACCTTTGCCTGATGAAGAAGCAAGTGGAGCTTCCAAAACTTTCAACATATATATTGTACATATTGGTTAGTCCAATAAAGGTATCACTTTTTTGTGGCTTTTGGATATTATTGTACTTTGCTATACAGTATGGCCAACATGGCAACCCCTGGATATGTTTTCTATGTCTCTTTAGTTCATGGTGGCACACCATGAAGACAGATGAGTACATTCCTGATACAAAGGCTATTTATAATGGAATCCTGCAATCATTCACATGGGAGTAAATTTCATTGGGCTTACTTTTGAGTAAGCATACACAGAAATCAAGTCCTTTAGGCAGCTACAGTAATAGTGCTTCACTTTAAAAAAACAATTTATTAGTGATTTATGTAGTGTTTTAGCAATTATTCACTATCCAATTTCTCTCACCACAGATAACATTCCATGATTCATAGTGTAATCAAGCAATTACTATCAAAGAGAAACGACAGCAGCAGACCATAATCAATATTCAAAGAATGATCATCATAATAGCACTCTTGATCTGAATATATTTTGACTCAAAAGTAAATCCCATAGAGAGAGATTACTTAGGATTGCATTTCTCCAAAATCGCTCAACTCTTTCTGAACAAGGCCACTGAGTGCATTGTCATTACTGCGGCTTTTTCTTCTGCAAGCACTGACAGAATGGCCATATATCCTACTTAACATAGGACATTGTAAAATCATATATTAGAAACAGGCATGTCACCAGAGGGATGGTACAGGCGACACCAGGTGACACCCTAACTGGGGGAAAACCAGCTGTTCTCCAAAAATCTTCCTCTTGGGAGAAACAGGTTGCAGCATTCACCTGAGTCCCTTTAAAATGCTGAGGAGACTCAGTGGGAGAAGAGAGGCCTCACCTGAGTTTTATTTTAAAAAACATGAATTTAATTTTGTTAATTTTTAATTTTTCTTAAAAAATTATTTTAAAATATTTTCTTTATTATTTCTAAATATTCTTTAACAATCACATCTTACGAAATTTTCACTTGAAACACATAAAACTATGTACATGTAAACACACTTAGCCTATGCATATATTATAATCTAAAGGTATACTTGTAATTTAGCTAATTGTTTATGGCACAACTATTACTACCGTATATTCCGGCATATAAGACGACTGGGTGTATAAGACGA
>NW_024838410.1:0-1183 GCF_019175285.1 Sceloporus undulatus
ACCATCTTTTTATATCTTGCTAAACCAAATGACTCCCTCCCCCCGGTTTTTTAAATTGATTAATCTTTTTTTTTCTTAAAAATAGTCTGGGTATTATTACTATTTTCCAACTTTCTTACTTGGATAATGACTATTTGAATGTAAACATTTTAACTTCAGCAGTTTATTGGTCGTTGTTCTTTGTTTGACCAGTCTCCAGTGTCAGTGCTTCTTTTTTAAGCCCTTTTTGCACTTTATTTTATACTGCAAGAAACACCATTCAGAAATAGATCCTTCAGTTAACAGAAGTTCAAGCAAAACAACTTGCTTTGAAAGAGCACTTTTTAAAGTACAGTTACTATTTAAGTTAGTGGCCATAACATCTGACCACCTACAGTTTGCTACTTAATTTTCTGATTTAGTCCTATGTTACACATTAATGCAAAAAAAAAAAAATGGTTTAAACAATAAAAAACAAAACAAAACAACAAAACAGAAAATGTTTAAACCAAAAAACTCTGACTGCAAGGCCGATAGAGGAACAGTTTGGCCAAGGCAGACAAATAGCCTAATTTTCCTCAGTTGCAATTGCCCCAGCAAATGTATTTTGAGAGGTCTTTCCAAAAGATATACTTGGGTAGAAAAACAGATTAGAATGGGCTCTTCTTGTCCCTTAGACTCAGGGACGTAGCTAGGATTTTAGGAAGGGGGGGTCCAGACTAAGTGCCACCATTATAATGGGGCTTGAGTGTGGCGGCACAGCAGCACACACCATTCATTTTTCTAATGGAAGGGGGGGGGGGGGGACCCCCGGACCCCCCCCCCCCTGGCTACATCCCTGTTAGACTTTCTTGCTTAGGTTAGGGCTGACCTCTTACATGACCTGAATTACCTGTAGTTTCTTCTTCTGGCCTGTAGCTCTATAGTATAGGAAGCTGGTGTCTTTCCTATGGCTACCACTTTAAGCCTTCAGCCTCATAATGCAGAATAATTTATCTTGAGAACCTGAAAGTCAGACATGTGCTCAAAAGGAAGCTACATAGAAATAATACCCCTCTTCTTTGGTGATGACATTTAATAGTTATTATTTTTCATGGTGGAAATAGTTTCTCTTTCTGGCCTGGCTTTCTTCCTCTCCTGCCAAGATCTCCATAAAACCAATTCAGTTGTGCTTTCAGTTGCGCTCTGAAAAACTGTGGTAAAC
>NW_024838411.1:0-580 GCF_019175285.1 Sceloporus undulatus
ACATACGAGGTCAAACTGATTGAAGGAAAAGAAAGCCAGTTTACTCATAGAGGGCTGAAGAATGCCATTCTCTTAACTGTCCAATTTGGAAGGGACAGCCCTGATTAATCCTCTATTATCCCACTTTCTCAGCTGCATTTAAGATGTCCCAGTTTCCCTCTCCTCTTCTCATTCCAGTTGCTGCAAACTGAGCTTAGTGCAAAAGTAGTTTGAAATCCATTAACTTTACCAGTGGGGCCAGAGGAAAGGAGGGGGCAGCATCATGCTTTTCCCAATAGGCTTTCCCACCCCTGCTGTGTGCATTTCCTCTTGTATGTGAGAGACAAAGGTTCGTCAGCCTAAAGCAGTAATCCAATCTTTCTACTAGCACCCATGGTATATTCCCACACCCCATCCTATGCTAAACTCCCTAGGGGTTGTCCTCAGCTTATCACTGGTTGAAATCAATGTCGCTACCATCAACCAAAAATATTCGTTTTGTAACTCTGAAGTTAGAGCCATCAACCAGCTGGGAATCCTATTGCTTCTAGCAAAAAACATTACTATGTTTTTATATTGGGGGGGGGGGGGGGGGGGGGGG
>NW_024838411.1:680-1183 GCF_019175285.1 Sceloporus undulatus
GATTAAGCAGAATATATTATTATTATTATTATTATTATTATTATTATTATTATTATTATTATTATTATTATTATTATTTCCTAGACTCTATAAAAAGCCTGCCTTGGCTTTCATATATTGGTTCAGTCTGAAATCAGGGAGGAATGCTTGGTGAATGCTTCAGTGCAGCAAGGCAGATTTTCATTCTGCCTAAAGTAGGTTGTAGTGAGGCTGTTAATGAATTTATTAGTGAGCATTGCCCAGGATGGTTTATATCATTGAGTGTGAGAGCTCCACAACCATAATGTCCTAAAATGTATAAAAGATGTTCCTTACGCACTTCCTGGGATACCATACCAACTGGCTTAGGAGATTATCGCACTGGGTTCTGAGAACGTTCTCATCACGTGATGAGAACGGAACGCATTTGAGTATACCGCACGTATGTGTTCCAATCGGGTTCTCAGAACGATTAAATGTGTTCCAAATGTGTTCCAGGAGGGTCCAGATTTGAATGTGTTCCC
>NW_024838412.1:0-1183 GCF_019175285.1 Sceloporus undulatus
GGGGGGGGAATAGAAGAAGAATGAGACAAATTGTCCCAATGTTCACTACAATAGCAAAATGCACTGCATTTTTATTTAAAGTATTTCTAAATGTACATTTCAATATGCCAATTTTATGCACATCCATGTCATCTTCTATCCTCTTTTTGAAGGCATATTTACTCTTCTCTTCAGATGTGCAGATGTCTCTTCCTCATAAAACCCACAAATTTCCAATATAAACATGTTTTGGGCCATGCTTAAATTGAGGTGCTGAGATTTCCTCAATTTAATAGCTGCTGCCATCTAATTTTTGTAAGTAGCTATAACGCCTTTAATGAAAGCTAGTAATCTAAAGGTACAATTTCATAATTGAGAGTGTCAAAAATTATACAACATTTAATAAGTAGAAAGGGGAAAAGTTTTCAAAGGTTTCAGTTCAAACTTCTTCCTAGCTAGTTCATGATGTTATTTGATTAGAAAGCCTTCAAAGCCTGTATTCTAAAAGAATAATCCTTGGTTTGAGAATAGGGAAGACATGCTAGAAGGATATAAAATTATGCATAGTGAGGAGCAAGTGAATACAAAAAAGCATTTTTGCATCCCCCCATAAAACTAATATTTCTTCAAACAGGGTCTCGCTAAATTATGGAATTCACTAGTGATGAGTGATAACATAGACAGCTTTAAAAGGGACTGAACAAATTCATGGAGGACAAGGATATCAGTGGCTACTAGTCATGATGGATATATATATTCCCTCCAAGACTAGGAATAAGAGCCATGGTGGCGCAATGGTTAAATGCTTGTACTGCAGCCACTCATTCACAAACCATAAAGTTGCGAGTTCAACGCCAGCAAAAGGGCTCAAGCTCAACTCAGGCTTGCATCCTTCCGAGGTTGCTAAAATGAGTACCCAGATTGTTGGGGGCAATTAGCTGACACTTTGTAAATCGCTTAGGGAATGCTTAAGTGCACTGATAAGCAGTATAGAAATGTACTTGCTATTGCTACTTGCTATTAATCAGTTTGTATATCAGTTTTTGAAGAGCACAATTGGTTTGTGTGCAGACATGTATGCCAGTATATGTGTATCCTATTTGTGGGCTTTCCATAGAAAACTGTTGAGTCAATGTGAACAGAATATTGCACTAAACAGGTCTTCAATAGGCAGGCAGTGGTTCTCTCTCTATCTCTCTCCCTC
>NW_024838413.1:0-1183 GCF_019175285.1 Sceloporus undulatus
CCTAGGCCTTAGAGAGAATAAATTGGCCCTTGAGAATATAATAATAATAATAATAATAATAATAATAATAACAACAACAACAACAACAACAACTTTATTACGGCCATTTGGCCAGCACACCTTGAGAATATAGAACCTAAACATCCCTGAAATAGCACATTAATGGAAATGTAACCAGTAATTTATAGTTTATGCTTAGTTCCTGTAACTAACCATTATAATAACTGAGAACACTTGACCAACTAAGACTGATGCAGCTAGCCAAACAAATTTGTTTTGAATTAGCAGTACTGAAAAAAAAATTCTCTCTTCCCTATTATAGTTTAAATAAGGATTATACACAAAATCCTATCTATGACATTGATAATGCAACAACCTTTTCCTTATGTTTTTTTATAAGCAGGTCACTTACCAATCAGTATTTCGCTCTAATGATCCACCAAACAAGAAACACAACTCCAAGTTTAGGTTTCTGTGTAACAAACAAAGATTTGTTCTTGTTTAGGAATGACAGGTTCAAATTAATAACAGCCCTACTCTACACACCAGGCTGCCCTGGATTTAATAGTACTTACAGCCAACACTTATGCATATTTGCTCAGAAATAAGTCCCATCAAGTTCAGTGGGTTTTACTTCCTGGCACTTAACTTAATTTGGCAAAAATCCTCAATAGAAGAATGTGCACAGAATGGAAACAGAGTTGAAATCATAGTATCAAGGGATATTTTAAGGGTTTTCTCTATACAGTGGAACCTCGCCTTACACGGAGGATCCGTTTCGCCCGCCCCCCAACATAAGGCGATTCCACCTATCCTTGAGCCCCTATTATAGTGAATGGGGCTTGTGCATGTGGCAGCACGGTGCACGCATGCAGCAGCCACACCTGCCAAAGTATTACAGCGCAGCTTCCATGTAAACCAGTGCGCCCACATAAGGAGCAGGCACACTGTAGTTGAAATTTTGCAGGGCTACTGTATTTTTAATAGTTTGGAAACTCACATAGGACATTATCATACAAGCCCTGTTTTTGCTACAATCACGCTAATTAATGCAAATGCAAACACACTGATTTTAGAGCAGCCACCATTGTATGTCTTTGCATGCAACTGGGGCAGCCACCGCCACTGCATTCTCTTCCTGACACCCCCTTAATCCCTCCTCCATGCCCTATGCCCTATCCAG
>NW_024838414.1:0-561 GCF_019175285.1 Sceloporus undulatus
CTCCAACTCCCAGAATTCCATAGCCTAGAGCCAGACAAAGAGTTAAACCGAGGCCAAACCGGGTTATCTCTCCAGTGTGGATGAAGCCTCTTTGGAAGTCTCTTGCTGGACGTTTTGGCAAAGTTGGTCTCTTTTGATTGGCTTTTCTTTCTTTCTTTCTTTCTTTCTTTTTTGAAGGGCTGGGCCCTACTGTGAGTAAAGGCTGAGTAAAGTGGTAGTTTCCTGCACCCTCCTGTCCAGGGTTGGTTTCCAAGCAGTTCCGTGACCGGAGAGAGAAGTGGGAAGGGTCCCTCGTAAAAGGGAAGGAAGGAAGAGAAGGAAGGGAAAGAAGGAAGGGAGGAATAAAAGGAAGGGAAGGAAGGAAGGAGAACGAAAGAAAAAGGAAGGAAGGAAAGAGAGAGAGGGAGAGAGAAGGAAGGAAGAAAAGAGAACGAAAGAAAAGGCAGGGAAGGAAAAGAGAGGAAGGAACAAAAGAAAGAAAGAAAGAAAGAAAGAAAGAAAGAAAAAGGGAAGGGAAGGAAAGAAGGGAAAGCAAGAAAAGGGAGAGAGGGAAATAAAAGA
>NW_024838414.1:661-1183 GCF_019175285.1 Sceloporus undulatus
AAGGAAGAAAAGGGAGGGAAGGAAAAAGAATGGATGGAAGGAATGAAAGAAAGGAAAGGGAAGGAAGAAAGGAAAGGGAAAGGAGGAAGGGAAGGAAGATAAGGGAAGGAAGGAACCGGGTTTTATAGGCCAAGTCGGAGTGGAGGTGAGTGGCGCTTGAGCTCCAGAGATGCTTGGCGCTCTCCGTCCTTCCTTCTCCGCCGAAAGGGCTTCGTTCTGGGGCTGGATCGAGCCCCGGGGAAAAGAGCCCCTCCGGATCCGAAGGAAGGCGAGAGGAGGCCCACAAAAAGTTGTCTCTGCTTTTAAAGAGATCGAAACAGGACGCGCACGTTGTGGGAAAGGAGAGAGGGAGGGAGGAAGAAGGAGAGAAGGAAAGGAAGGGAAGGGAAAGAAGAGTGGAAAGAAAGAAAAGAAAAGAAAGAAAGAGTAAATGAAAGGAAGGAAGGAAAGAGGGAAAGAAAGGGAAAGAAGGAAAGGAAGGATGGAAAGAAAGGGAGAAAGGAGGGAAGCGAGGAAGGGAGG
>NW_024838415.1:0-1183 GCF_019175285.1 Sceloporus undulatus
CTATTGCTGAACATAAGGAAAACGAAAATAATGACTACAGAGAACCAGCCCAAATTTGAATTAGACAATGAAGAAATAGAAATAGTGAAAGAATTCTCATGCCTGGGATCAAATATTGATAGAAATGGAGATTGCAGCCAGGAAATCAGAAGAAGATTAAGAAGGACAGCTATGAAAGAACTAGAGAAGATCCTAAAATGCAAGGATATACAACTGAACACAAAAGTTAAAATGTACGGGTGTGAGAACTGGACAATTAAGAAGGAGGAAAAAAGGAAAATCAACTCATTTGAAATGTGGTGCTGGAGAAGAGTGCTAAGGATTCCATGGACAACCAAAAAACAAAACAAAACAAAACAAAAAACCCAACAACAAATGGGTCCTGGAGCAGATCAAGCAAGAAATCTCTTTAGAAGCCAAGATGACAAAACTCAGGTTGTTGTACTTTGGACACATCATGAGAAGGCATGAATCATTAGAAAAAGCAGTAATGCTAGGAAAGGTACAGGGAAGTAGAAAGAGAGGAAGGCCACATGCAAGATGGATGGACACAAGTATGAGTTTGCAGGAGTTGAGCAGAGCAATGGAGGACAGAAGGTCTTGGATACGTCTCATCAGCAGGGTTGCCATGGGTCAAGATCAACTCAAGGGCAGTTAAGAACAACAAAAAACATTCTGTTAATAACTCACTTTCCAGATTTATCTACTGTAGCACTTCCTTTGTACAATACACCTAAGGGATGTGTATTGTATTAAACAGGATTTATGTCTTGATATGAATACTTAGGATTGTGACTACCTGTTGAGTTGCAATTAGTGGGAGTGGAGACACATTCAGTAGGGGTTGATGGCTTCCATGCCATTGGGATGGGAATCTGCTCTGTGTTTAAAGGAGGTATCAAAAGTGCTGAACCTATTTTGGGGCTAGAGTTCAGCACTTTGGATAACCCCTTTAAAGGCCACACTAAGGCCTAGAATGGATTAACCCCATTGGATACAGTTTCAAATTGTTGACTAATGGTGACCCCATGAATCTCATAGGATTGCTTTAAACAAGGAAGTGGTTTTGCCAGTCCTTTACTCTGAAAAAGAGTCTAAAGCACCTGGTATTTGTTGGTGGTTTCCCATCCAAGTACCAACCCTGTTTCACTTCTAAGATCAGACTGAATCTGGTGCCTTTAGG
>NW_024838416.1:0-1183 GCF_019175285.1 Sceloporus undulatus
ATCGGTTTCAAAACCGATGTTTTTTGTAATGTGAATGAGCCCTAAGAGAAATTCCTCCTATGTGATAAACTCCAATGTTGGTCTAAAATTCCCAGAATCCCCAACCTGATGCCAGGCTGGCAAGTTTCTTCTAGCCCAGAGATGGCATGCCAGAGGAACAACAATAAAAATCCAAGCTGTTCTACCAGCCAGTATTCTGTCCTTCATTGTTGCTTCAACTGAGTGTGGCAAAGTTACTTTTTTAGTTTAAGTTCCAGGAAGTACATTCCTAATTTGTAGACTATATAAAGAAAATGGTAAAGATATTGCAGAGCTTTAAAAAAAAGTTATGTTTTAAGACCAGCTTTGAGAATTTCTCAAGCCTTGAATTCAGCTTATTTGCACAGCAGCATAGAACATTGGAGAGCCTGCATAGTGTAGTGGTTTGAGCATTGGACTATGCTGTTTATCACACGGAGATTTTTGAAGATTTTTGCAGCTCAGTTCTGACGTGACTGCGGGTCCAACGATGTAAATTCACGTGATAACGTGATGTATTATCACATGTGATTCATTTCTATGGGAACTCCTTCCATGGCGCTTCTGCAGTGAATCCAAGGTGAATCCTCATTTTGGTGAATTCGATAAAAAGTGAATTCACAGAATTTGCATTCAAGCTCACTTCGATTTCACTTCTAATTGGTCTGGTGTGGAAGATCACTCCGATGTCGCCTCCCCCTTGGCCCCCTGCATCCTGCTCCTTCACCCCCCCTCGTCCTTCATGCCATCTCATCCTCTCTGCCACCCTGCGACCTATCCCATCATCCCCTGCCTGCTCCTTCATCCCGATCCTTGCCCTAGTGACCCACTGTGACCTATCCCATCATCCCCTGCCTGCTCCTTCATCCCGATCCTGGCCCCAATGACCCCCTGAGACCTATCCCATCATCCCCTGCCTGCTCTTTCATCCTGATCCTGGCCCCAGTGACCCCCTGAGACCTATCCCATCATCCCCTGCCTGCTCCTTCAGCCCAATCCTGGCCCCAGTGACCCCCTGCGACCTATCCCATCATTCCCTGCCTGCTCCTTCAGCCCGATTCTGGCCCCAGTGACCCCCTGCGACCTATCCCATCATCCCCTGACTGCTCCTTCATCCTGATCCTGGCCCCAGTGACCCCCTGTGACCTATCCCATCATCCCCTGA
>NW_024838417.1:0-1182 GCF_019175285.1 Sceloporus undulatus
ATGGCTGATCTTCCAAGGAGGAGATGCTTTGAGGACTCACCTGAGATATATCATAGATGCATCTCTTAGGGAGGGCTCTTTTCCATCTTCCTTAAAAGAAGCAGCTCTCCCCAGATCCCTTGGACATGAAGAATTACAGAGCAGTCTCCCGTCTTTCATTTCTCTTCATCTCCAAATGGTCTTGGATGAAACAGATAACCTAGATCCATTTCAACCTGGCTTCAGGATGGGATACGGAGTCAAGATTGCTATGGTCACCTTAGATGATCTCCGCTTGAGTATTGACAGGGGAAGTGTGACCCTGTTGATGCTTTTTGACCTCTCAGTGGCTTTTGATACTATTGACCATGGCATCCTTCTGGAAAGCCTGAGGGAATTGGGGATCAGGGGCAATGCATTGCAATGGTTCCGGTCCTATTTCTCAAAAAGATTCCAGATGGAGATGCTTGAGGACAGTTGCTCCTCTAAAAGGATCTTAAATCCAGCATTGCCCAGGGCACCTTCCTATCCCCAGTGCTATTCAACATCTACATCAAACCGCCAAGGGAGTTCATCCGGAGGCATGGGGCGGGTGCTATCTGTATGCTCATGACATCCAGAGCTATCTCAGTGACAACTAAAGAAGGCATCTCCCTCTGAATGAATGTCTTGAGGCAGTAATGGACTGGATGAGGAAAAACAGATTGAAACTGAATTCAGATTAATCGGAGGTGTGTATTGTTGGAGGTCCTATTCTGGGTATGGGGGTCTGTCAACCGGTCCTGGATGAAGTCACACTTCCCCTAAAGGACTGTGTTTGCAGTTTGGGGGTGCTCCTGAATCTGTTGCTCCAGATGTCAAGTAAGATATATTCGATGGCCAACAGTGCCTGCTATCAGCTTTGATTGATATGCCAATGTCCGGGAAAGCTGCCAAAGGGCTGATAAGGCAGCTAGCTCTCCAACAAACAAACCCCGTCCCAGCACAGCAAAGTCAGTGTAAGCTACACAGTCCTGGAGATTCACAGTAGTTCTAGCAAAAGAGATTACCAAGAGAATTGTCAGACGGTCCGAGGTTCAGGGTAACAGATAGGCAGGTCGATGAAGCAGTCCAAGGTCAAGGTTTCCGGGTAGTCAAGACAAGAAGCCAAAGGAGCCAGAGTCTTTCCTCTAAAAGAGTCAGATATCCACTGGCAAAGAACCA
>NW_024838418.1:0-1182 GCF_019175285.1 Sceloporus undulatus
AAAAGATCTTGGCCTAAAAAACATCATAGAGATATAGTACTAGAAAGACTTAGCATGCGAAGTTGCTATATCCCAACATTTTCTATTTAGTCTAATATTCTGCCCTGACTCTAAGCAGCGGTCTGCATGGCTCTCCACTTCTCCACTTCAGCCTCCCTCTCAACAACATCCCTGTAAGGTGGGCCAGGAGGAGAGAAACTGAACATGGGCCTATGGCTGTCCTGGGGGTTCCATGGCTCAGGAAAGACTCAGACCCAGATCTGCCAAGACCCAGCACCAAAACACTCCCCAAACAGGGGCAAATCCTGAGCACTGCACCCAAGGGCTCCATTTCAGATGCTGGCCCAGTCTAGATCCAGCCATAGGAAATCTAGCTGGAATCCCATTTTCCACCCCATAGGGTCTGTGCCCTCCCCCTGGCCACAACGGGGAGAGGACAAAGGGGGAGGCCATGGGGACAGTCAATGGGGCTTTCTTGGCTGTGTCCCCCCCATTTGTGACACCCCCTCACATTGGAAGTCCAACTGGGACCAAGGCTGGTGTCTTTCTCTGGCCCAGCTAAAACAAGGCTTTCTTATTCAAGCCTTCAGGTTTATGCATGGGAACCTCAAGAGGGGAAGGGAAGGCCTGCATTCCTGGCCCCATCCCAGGTGAAGTTGAATTGCAATTCCCAGCAGCCCCTTCTTGGCAAGAGCTGGGCCCAGAGACCCCTTGATGGGCTTCTCTGCATAAAGAGAGGGACCCCTCCCACCCCATGGACCCCCCTGCCCCCCCTCCCCAAAAGAGACCCAGGACCCAGGTTGCCTTCCAAGGAAAAGGCGTTTATTCTGCTGGAAGAGCTCCTGGGGGGACAAGTGGGGAGGGGAGGCTCTGGGGGCTGGGGAAGGTCAGGCAGAAGAAGGTCAGAGAGAGTCAGCAACACAAGGCCTCCTCAGCTTTCCCATCACAATAATAAACAGGTAATAATGGGAATAATAACTCCCATCGAATACAAAAACGGGTCTTGTCTTGCTTGGGCAAACCTTGCTTCCAAAAGAATGTCGAGGCCTCTCTCTGTTCCTCCCTTGACACTGTTGGCCTGGTTTCCATGCTTTCAAAGTTCAGGAGGCTGCCGTCAGGACATTCAAGCAAAGGTCCCAAGGGATAATATGTCTAGCATCAGGAGCAATGCAGAAGCCAGGG
>NW_024838419.1:0-1182 GCF_019175285.1 Sceloporus undulatus
CAGGCTTCTGGGGGCCCTGAGAGGCCGGGAAGGAGGAGGGGGACGCCTGCACGGGCATCCTAGCCTGCTCCTTCCAGGCTTCTGGGGGCCCTGAGAGGCCGGGAAGGAGGACGCCTGCATGGGCGTCCTAGCCTGCTCCTTCCAGGCTTCTGGGGGCCCTGAGAGGCCGGGAAGGAGGAGGAGAACACCCGCGCGGGCGGCTCCGCCTGCTCCTTCCAGGCTTCTGAGGGGCCTGGAGGCCCTCAGAGGCCGGGAAGGAGGGTGGAGGACACCCGCGCGGGCGGCTCCACCTGCTCCTTCCAGGCTTCTGAGGGACCTGGAGGCCCTCAGAGGCCTGGAAGGAGGAGGAGGACACCCGCGCGGGCGGCTCCGCCTGCTCCTTCCAGGCTTCTGAGGGGCCCCAGCGACGGCAACGGGCCTCCCAGAGGCCCGCTGCCGCCGTCGGAGCCCTGTTTGAGGCCTCCAACGGCCACAGCGGGCCTCCTGGAGGCCGAAGTCTCACGCGACCTTTTCTGAGGTCGTGCGAGACTTCGCCTCTGGGCACCGCCATTTTGGGCGAAAAAATGGCGGCACCCAGAGCGGCAAAAGCCGCAATCAGCGGTGGCGGCGGCGGCAACAGCAGCCAGGGGCCGGCTAGAAGGCCTCCGCGGGCTGCATCCGGCCTGCGGGCCGGAGGTTGCCGACCTGCATTTACCTGATTTGTCATCTGGAGCAACGAGTCAAGGAAGACCCCCAGACTGCAAACACAGTGCTTAGAGGGGAGTGTGACCCTATCCAGGACCGGTGGTTGTATCGCAATACCTGGATTAGGGGTCCCTACTGTGAGTACCTCTGTTTTGTCTGGATTTAGTTTTAATTTGTTTTTCCTCATATAGTCCATTACTGCTTCTATTAGCGAGAGAGTTGCTGCAGACACCTGCTGGAACTGCTGTGCCATGTTTGTCTTCCTGTCAGAGGATACAGTTAACTATGCCTGCTCCAAGTTGAAGTTGGTAGCCCTGTTGGAAGAGAAGGTCCAGCAGCTAGAGGCCTGGGTATGTATGCTTCGGGACATTAGGAAGCAAGAGGTTTCCTGGGCAGAGAGGAATGGACTGTCCTGGATGGGGCACACACCGGGGAATTTTCTGGAGAGGAGGACCAGGGATCTGCTTGTGAGCCTGCAGCTATAGAATTGATTTGAAG
>NW_024838420.1:0-1182 GCF_019175285.1 Sceloporus undulatus
ATGTGGAGAAACTGGAGCATGTCCAAAGGAGGGCGACTAAAATGGTGAAAGGTCTGGAAACCATGTCCTATGAGGAACGATTCGGGGAGCTGGGGATGTTTAGCCTGGAGAAGAGAAAGTTAAGAGGTGATATGATAGCCCTGTTTAAATATTTGAAAGGATGTCATATTGAGGAGGGACAATGGATGCAAGCTCCAGGGAAAGAGATTCCATCTCAACATTAGGAAGAACTTCCTGACAGTAAGGGCTGTTCGACAGTGGAACACACTCCCTCGGAGTGTAGTGGAGTCTCCTTCCTTGGAGGTCTTTAAGCAGAGGCTAGATGGCCATCTGTCGGGGATGCTTTGATTTGATTTCCTGTATGGCAGGGGGGGTGGACTGGATGACCCGTGCGGTCTCTTCCAACTCTATGATTCTATGCTATCCCAGACTAACGTGGCTATGTCTCTGAATTCATTGTATTCTCTGAGTCATACTCTTTGGGGTCTCCTCCCCCTCCCCCCAATAAGAATCTACCCCATGTCTTGGAAGGATCAGTGGACATCCAGTGGAAGGTTTGTCCCGATTACACATTTTATGAAAAGTATATGTAGGGTTACCATGAAATAAGGGTCAGGTCTCCTTTACTAATTGTTGTATAAAAGGGGGAATTTCAGCAGGTATCGCTTGTCAAGCAAGCAACTACCTAGCTGCTGTTCAAGACTCTTATTTGATTCTTGTTATATTAGGATTCAGGGTTGTGTCCTTTTATGAAGATCACTGCTCTTTCCCCTTTCACACCCAGTGTTAGAATACCTGCTGTTGCTATGAAAATGCAGGACTGCTCTCTGTGGTACACAACTATCTGCCAATTGTTCTGGTCAAAGCCATAAACAAAGAATATTGTATTCAAGGCATCTCAAGCAGTAATCTTCATAAAGATAATGTTATTGTAGTAAATAATAGCATTTTAAAAAACAGTCTGCAGAATTCCCAGGACATTGGGATTACTGAGTATTGACTGGACAGAAAAGAAATACACAAATTCAATCTAGACAACAAGGAAATTTAAATAGTTAAAGAATTCC
Source organism: Sceloporus undulatus (assembly GCF_019175285.1). Taxonomy (NCBI): domain Eukaryota; kingdom Metazoa; phylum Chordata; class Lepidosauria; order Squamata; family Phrynosomatidae; genus Sceloporus; species Sceloporus undulatus. The sequence continues at coordinate 1,068 of NW_024838420.1, forward strand.
TCTATCTAGGATCAAACATTGATCAGAATGGAGACTGCAGTCAAGAAATAAGAAGAAGACTAGAAATGAAAAGGGCAGCTATGAAAGATCTGAAAAAGATCTGGTCAGGAAAGTG
>NW_024838421.1:0-1182 GCF_019175285.1 Sceloporus undulatus
GCATGTGAAAATTTGCTAGTAGCTGGGAAAGTATGGCATTCAATAGAATCACGTATTAGAATCTTGTACTAGTAAAATAATTACTGTATACTCTGGTACTACTAGCTAGTATCAGATAAGAACAGTAGAGAAGACTGTAAGCCATACTAGTCCCCAGCTAATATATCCATTCCTATATATATATTATTTTATAAACATGAGCTACTTTTCCCCTGTAACATGCAAGTGTGTGCGAAGGAAATTAAACACTCATTTAAAATACCATTTAAACCAACTAGAAAATATTTTTATTGTTATAATAAATACTTTACAATTTAACAGCTGGAACAAACATTGAGCTAAGTCACCACTGGCACGGATCCACAGACCTCAGAGTCCTTACAGTTTAGGTGATGACTTTTTAACAGAGAGACATACAAACCACCATCTAATTAGTTCCTGAAAGACAAATCCTCTCTGGGATTATTGCTTAAAGTAATTCCAAACAATTTCCACTGTGCATAATTAATTTGCATTAACCCCCAAGCGAGGAACGATTTAGCTGCGAGGAACAGAATATTAATTAAGACAAACTGGAGATATTGCTTAAGAGAAAGAAGGGTTGCACAATGAAGTGTAAGAAGTTAACAAGGGCAGATTTCACAGTAAATGGGGTAGGGGTGGGGAATAATAGGGAATGTCTAGACTTTGTTCGGTTTAACATTCTTAACCACTGTACTGAATACAAAAGATTCAGGACAGAATAACCCGCTCAGTGTCTGGCAATTAGAATCATAGAATCATAGACTTGGAAGAGACCGTAAGGGCCATCCAGTCCAACCCCCTGCCATGCAGGAAATCCAGATCAAAGCATCGCCGACAGATGGCCATCCAGCCTCCGTCTGAAGACCTCCAAGGAGGGAGCCTCCACTACACTGTGAGGGAGTTTGTTCCACTGTCGAACAGCCCTTACTGTCAGGAAATTCCTCCTAATGTTGAGGTGGAATCTCTTTTCCTGCAGCTTGCATCCATTGCTCCGGGTCCTAGTCTCTGGAGGAGCAGAAAACAAGTTTGCTCCCTCCTCAATATGACATCCCTTCAAGTATTTAAATAGGGCTATCATATCACCTCTTAACCTTCTCTTCTCCAGGCTAATCATCCCCAGCTCCCCGAGTCGTTCCTCATAGGGCAAGGTTTCCAGAC
>NW_024838422.1:0-1182 GCF_019175285.1 Sceloporus undulatus
CTATAACTTAAACAGAAATACAGTTAATCTAGCCATAGTGCAAAATACTCTCACTGGGGATATAGCTATGGTGGGGTAGGGAGGCAAAATGAGAATGTTGCTTCCTCCCAATTTAGGGCATTATTTCAAATAAGAATTCTACCCCTAAATGAAATTTTCCTTCACTTCTAGCATTGCAAAGAATGAGACATGCAGAACTCTTATATTTGCCCTGTTCACATTCCCTTGGTAACTTTGGGGGATTATAAACCACCGCTTTGCAGCGATCTGCCACCGCCGCTGTTTGCTCCGTGAGGGAGCCGCTGCAGCCAAACCGCGTGGCTCCGTTACAGAGCAAAAAAGCAGCTCCAAAATGGAGCTTCTTTCCGCGGTGCAGCTATGACGCCGCGAGGCGCCGCTGGCGCACTCGTGACATCATAGGCGCCACGACACGTCTGGACGCTATGCGTCCAAGACGTAAACATGGCGGCATCCGTCTGGAACAGCCGCCGCCAAAAATACGTAGTGACTACGTATTAGAGTTGGGGGGTGCGGAAGCACCGCACCTTCCTAACCCTAATACGTAGTCACTACGTATTTTTCGGCGGTCTGTAACCCGCCTTTGTTGACTTCTTCGCTTTGGGTGTCTAAACTGTATTTCTAAGTGCTCAACAGAAGTTTTAAGCTATCTCAGTGCTAGAAATTTGGAGAATGAAAGAAAATTCTATATGAGGGGACAGAATTCTTATTAGGAAGGAAGAATTATGAAGAAGGGTTTTGAAATTGCCCACCAGCAGCACTTGGACACTGGGAGGCCCTTGTGGCACGTCTAGCTATATATACATCTCTTCTGGTCCTCCAAATACATGTCAATGACCATGTTGAGCCATGTTAGGAAAGGGGACTTAAAAGGTGGGTTGAGGGTAGCAGCAGGAGACAAAGGCGCGTTACAGACCGCCTGTTTGGGGCGGCCTGTAAACGGCCCTTTCCCGCCGGATCGGGGCCTCAGCTGCCACAATGGCAGCCTCCGAGGCCCTGATCCGCCGCTTTCCAGGCTGCAGAGAAGTTGCAAAAGGCTGGTTCCCCGCGGCCTGGAAAGGGGTGTCTTCGGGGTTCAAGCCCCGAGGACACCTGGCAGTGGCGGGGAGGAGGAGAAAGGGGCCGCTTGGCCCCTTTCTCCTCTGCATCGCTGGGCGCAGCCAT
>NW_024838423.1:0-1182 GCF_019175285.1 Sceloporus undulatus
ATATATAATCTGCTGAAACTTCCATAGTTCCCCGATGCTTTTCCCCATCATCAGTCCCTTTCCCAAGAAGGCTGCATCCGCACTATAGAAATAAAGCACTTTGACACCTCTTTAACTGCTCAGTGCTATGGAATCCTGGGATTTTACCTTTGGACACTTAGCCTTCTCTGCCAGAGAGCTCTCATGCCACAACAAACTTCAAATCCCAGGATTCCATAGGATTGCACCAGAAGAATTAACACACTTTAGAACTGGATTATTTCTGAATCAGCTGTAAAAAGGTAGAAGCACCCATGTCTTGGTTGTTACTTCCAATAGTGGTTTTCCTTTAAAAAAAATAAGTAGTTTGTTTTGGTCTCTAATCCTTATTTTTGTTGTTGTTGTTTCTTTTATTCTTGGCAATATGAGTTATTCTGGTCTGTCTCCTTCCTTCTTGCCTGAAAATCTATTAATAAGGAAACTAGGGAGACTTTTAAAACCTCCCAAAGGAGCTGCTTTTGGGCTTTTTGGGAGGCAATCCTCATCTTAGAAGCCAAAGCCCAATGTTTGTGAAGAAGAAGAATAAGTCTTATATTAAAACTAACCTCCCCATTTCTGATCCCTTTTAAAACTCATGTTCCCCAGAAGGACCAGAGTTGTGTAATAAGAAAACCCTCTCAGAAAAGAGACACAAAAGACACACAAAGAGACACACTTCCTTTTGGCCCAAGGAGCCTGACCTCCTTCTCTCTCTGGAGCCTCAGGAGAGAAAGAGAAGCCTCTGTTCAACTGAGGCTCAGAGAAGGTTCCGGAACATTGTCCACAGTCACAAACAGCATACAAAATGGCTGCCAGAACACAAAATGGCCACCTCCGCCTCAGCGCTTGGCAGTTGGAGGCCTTCTGGGAAGCCAAAATGGATGATGAAAGGGCTCCAAAGTCGGAAGGGACCCCAAACAGGATTTCCAAACCTTAACAACACCTAAAATGCCAAACGAAAAGTACATTCCCAGAGTTCCATAACACTGAGCCATGGCAATTGCACTGGTGTAAAACAGGAATGCTGGGGCAATGCTAGTGGGAGTAGTGGGGGTGGGGGTGATGCTGATTAAGGTGTGGTGGCAGCCTGATATCATCATCATCTTCTTCTTCTTCTTCATCACCCCCACCCCCACCACTAGCATTTCTACAGCGTGAGAGCCA
>NW_024838424.1:0-1182 GCF_019175285.1 Sceloporus undulatus
CACACCAAAATGTCTCCAACTTTAGCTGCTGTTCCCAATGTGTGATTCGGGCATCCCTTTTCATTGATGGGGAAAACCTGTCAATGGCCTCCCAATAGCATTAGTCCTCAAGTGCAAAACATGCCTGTTGGGGCAGTTCTGATATTGGCAGTCACGTGGTGTCAGTGTCTCCTCATCTCCTCTTGTCTCTCCACCCCCCTCACTTTTCCTAAGCAGGCTGATTGGATTTATTTATTTATTTATTTACTGTTAATTTATTTTATAACTTAAAATTGCAATAGCTGAACTTCAGAACTGTGTGTAAAGTGAAAAAAAATAAAATAAAAATAAAGGCCTGCTGTGTAGGGCATAGGGCAGAAAGGCTGGATTAAGGGGAGAATCCAGAAGAGAGTGTGATGGCTGAAACAGCCTCAATCACACTATTCTGAAGATGCGCAATAATAGCTATTCAGGAACCAGTATGTTTCTCGTATATTTAACTGATGTAATTGCGGCGAGAATAGAGCTTGGTGCAGTAATGTCCTACAGGATGAGGCAACAGATAAAGATGAGGCAATATACAATAATATCCAGTTTCCATTTGTATGAAATTATTAATTTACCATATAGCAAGCATACTACAACAACATGATAATTATTAAGAGTTCTAGATGTTTCATGTTTTGTGGGGCCAAAGACAGAGGGTCCTTGGTATCTCTTCGGGTTTGGTTCCAGGACCTCGCATGGATACCAAAATCCATGGATGTTCAAGTTTCGTTAAACACGATAGATAGTAAAATGGTGAGCTTTATATAAAACGGCAAAATCATGGTTTGTTTTTGAAATTTGAATGTTTTAAAAAAACATTTTCATGCCACAGATGCTTGAATTGGAGGAGGGCAAACGTTGTCCCCATCTTCAAAAAGGGGAAAAAAGAGGATCCCAACAATTATTGTCCAGTTAGTCTGACATCAGTACTAGGAAAGATTCTGGAGCAGATCATTAAACAGAGAGTCTGTGAACATCTAGAAGGCAATGCCATTATCACAAAAAGTCAACATGGGTTTCAGAGAAACAAGTCATGCCAGACAAACCTGATCTCTTTCTTTGATAAAATTACCAGCTTGGTAGATGAAGGGAATGCTGTGGATATAGTATTTCTTGATTTCAGTAAGGCCTTTGACAAAGTTCCCCATGACATTC
>NW_024838425.1:0-1182 GCF_019175285.1 Sceloporus undulatus
CCCCCAAATGTAATGGGACAGAATGAAACACAGGAATACTGCTATTGGCAGCTGTGTTATGTGGTATGAACTGTATCATTTACATTCAATCCCACAGCGACCAAAGATAGAGATCTTCAGTGCCTAGAACAAATGGATGGATGAAAGCCAAAGTATGAATCTATTTCAATGTTTTTATTCATAGTTTGTACTCAGACTATAACAAGAGTCATCATGTTTCTTTTTCAAATGAAACCAGTCAAATCTCACTGTCGATCTATCTATAATCTGATTCCTGTATTAATACCTTGTATATTTCTATTTTAAAAAATGGCACTCAGGTGGCCTGCAATGAATAAACATGCCAGCTCTCCATTTTGTATTGGAAATTGACAGCTGCTCACTGGAAATGTTAATTCTTTCTCTGCTTCAAGAAATGTGGAGCTGCAAAGAGGCAAGCAGGCAGGCAGGCATGCATTTGGAGCTGAAATGCAACATCACATTTGGTAGAATCGGAGCAAAACTTAAACTCTTTTTATGCAAATACATATGACAGTGCAGAGCACCGAGACAAATTCCTTTCTTCTTCTCCTGCCGAAAATTAGACCAGTTGTGTTTATTTTGAGGCTTTTAGAGGATGGATGGATGGATGGGGTTGTTTGTTGGTGTGTGTGTGTGTGTGTGTTTTAAGAGAGGCCAAAATTCAGGATCAGCTGTTTAGAAGACAAAATAAGGCCATTCCTACTCCTAAGGTGCCCAGACTGGGAAAGAGGCATTCAAAGGCAGCCAAATACTTGTTTTTAGTCCATACATGTTTACCAGTGAGGTAGGCTGGGTGGGAGAAGAATGCCATTTGAATTGTTTGCCTCAGACATCAAATGCCTTGGGCTATCTCAGGGGCAAAACAGAAACACACACAGAAAGAGAGAGAGAGATTGGAACTAAAAATTGTAGGGCTTGCAACTAGCAAATATTTAAAGACAAGACAGAATAAGGTAGAAACATGGATGCAAAATGTGTAGGGTGCTTTCACTACTAGATGGGGGGAAAGAACAGAGAAATATCAGACTTTCTCTTTTCTGTCCAAAAATAGGGATTCCAAGTGGAAAGGGGCTGCTCAAAGGTAGTGCTTAGAATAAGCTATAGCTGCAATCCTACATCAAGAGAGGTACCTAGCTAACAGTTGTCTGCCCAATGCCCCCC
>NW_024838426.1:0-1182 GCF_019175285.1 Sceloporus undulatus
AGCAAAATCAAAAATTAAAACCAGGAACAAAAAATGATTTAAAACAAACCAATTTAACATGACATTGGCAAGACTTTGCAGGCATCTTTGAGCTCAAAAATACAAAAGCTAGCTCATGATATGGCCTCAAAAATTAGCAGTTGAAATAAGCCAAAATAAGCACACAATATTCAGAAAAAGCAAAAATTCAATAGGCCAGGAAACAGGCCAGGAAACTCATGGATCACAACTTAAAACTCAAAAAATAAAAAATAAACCAATTCTAATCAGGCAGAAGCAAAACTTTTGCATGACCTCAGGCGAATGCTCATGATGATGTTTCAGCCTAGCACAGCTATAGCCTTGCAAAACCAAAACATGACTTCAGGCTTCAAAAGAATTCAGGCTTAACACACTAATCTTATCAACTTTAATTGGAAAAATAATTTAGCTGGATTGCCAATCAGAAGATTGCAGGTCAATAATTCAAAAACCCCAAAAGCACAATGCTCAAAAACAAAAAATTTCTTTGGCCTTCACTTAAAAACAATTGCATTTAAAAAACATATACAAATTCCCAAAGGCACAACTTAAACTTCATTTTAAAAACCCATGAGAGCATCTTGGCGAGAAAAAAAAAAAAAAAAATTGAAAAAAACTGCTTGTCTGTAAATTAAAAAAAATATTAAAAACAAGCTTGCATCTCTCTGGTCAGATAGGATATTTTCTGGCTGGCTGCTATTCATGTAATATGAACTCTCTCACAAACACACACACACTGGCTGGCTGCTATTCATGTAACATGAATCTGGCTGGCTGCTATTCATGTAACATGAACTCTCTACAAACACACACACACACTTTCCACTCAAAGAAAAACAAACCAGCTTAATGCAATCTCTTATCAAAAACAAGCTTCTTCAGAGATCACCCTTAACAAGACAGTTACTATTTTTTCATCTAAGTCTAAAGCACAACCTCTATTCTTTTGCCTTTAAAAATAGTCTACAAAAATCTCAGCCAGAGGGGAAGAGAAAAAAAAAAAACCAAGCTTTGAACTTACAACTTACAACACTTTGCTGCCCCATCTCTTTAGCCACAGCCAGGAAAAAAACCCCACAAACAATGTAGCCAAAAAGCCTCAAAGATAATTCCACAAACGTTTGGCCAAAACTCACCAAATATTTAACTTTCAAAATTACT
>NW_024838427.1:0-1182 GCF_019175285.1 Sceloporus undulatus
TTTTTGTCGCCTGCCTTTGGACACATGGCTCCAGTTTCTCCACATCCCTTTTTGAATTGTGGTGCCCAGAACTGGACACAGTATTCCAGGTGGGGCCTGACCAGAGCAGAATACAGTGGAACTATTATTTCTCTTGATCTAGACACTATACTTTTATTGATGCAGCCTAAAATTGCATTCGCCTTTTTAGCTGCCACATTGCACTGTTGACTCATGTTCAACTTGTGGTCTACTTGGACTCCTAGATCCCTTTCATATGTAGTTTCATTCAGTCAGGTGTCCCCCATAATCCTATATCCGTGCATTTTATTTTTCCTCCCTAAGTGCAGTACCTTACATTTCTCTGTGTTGAAGTTCATTTTGTTAGCTTTGGCCCAGCTTCCTAGTCTATTCAGGTCATTTTGAATCTTGATCCTGTCCTCTGGAGTATTAGCTGTTTCTCCTAATTTGGTGTCATCAGCAAATTTGATGAGTATGCCCCCAAGTCTGTCATCCAGGTCATTGATAAAAATGTTGAATAGAAACTGGGCCAGGACAGAGCCTTGTGGGACCCCACTGGTCACTTCTCTCCAGGATGAAAAAGAGCCATTGCTGAGCATCTTTTTATATGCTGCCCAGTCACTGGGAATCCAGGTGGCTTACAACAGAAGGGATAATAGACTAATAGACGGTTCCCTGTCCTCAGGCTTACAATCTAAAAAGACACGACACAAAAGGAGAAGGGAATGGTGATGGGAAAAGAGGATGAGGTCCAGCATTCTTCTCTTCCTCTGAGGCCTGGACCAAGACAGATGGATTGGAGGGAGGGCTCTTCTTCTTCAGTTCTGCTAGTCAACCAATCACAAATCCATGTAACAGTTGCCTTGTCTAGCCCACATTTTACAAGCTTGTTTGCAAGAATGTCATGGGGAACACTGTCAAAGGCCTTACTGAAATCAAGATCTACTATATCCACAGCATTCCCTTCATCTACCAAGCTGGTCATTTTATCAAAGAAAGAGATAACGTTTGTCTGGCATGACTTCTTTCTCTGAAACCCATGTTGACTTTTTGTGATTATGGCATTGCCTTCTAGATCTTCACAGATTCTCTGTTTAATGATCTGCTCTAGAATCTTTCTTATTATTACTACTATTACAGTAGGCCCTTGGTATCCGCTAGGGTTTGGTTCCGGGACCTTCT
>NW_024838428.1:0-581 GCF_019175285.1 Sceloporus undulatus
ACCTTTATTGAAAACACAGCCAGAAATTCAGTGTTTAAGCCAGAACTGCCCTCCCCAAGCCAAAGAATATACTGAAACTCCAAAACCTAAAACTCCACCTTCTACCAAACCTAGCCCCACCTACAATTCCCATCATCTATCCCCCACTATGAACCAGCCCCACTTTACCATCCTTCTCACACGCACAATCTCTCCCTGCCCCAGACATTCGAAGAAGCTAGATCCCTTTCTGTTACTACCGGTCCCCAAATTTTTTCAGCCAACATCGCACAAATTCCAAATGCTATCATTGCTATTCTAGCTAGCTGCAATAAATCCCAGCCCCCATCTAACTAACCTAAACCACGGCCCATAATCCCCAGACAAATTTATAACCCAAAGTGATTATCTATACTAGTAGAAATGAAAACCTAAACAAAATATAACATAAACAGACATATGGACATAAAAACCATACAAATAAAATCATGAGGGCCTTTTGTTAGCACTGCTGGATTAAAAAAAGATTTTTGTATTCCTGCTTTACAAAAATAAAGTTCGTTCACTGCTTGGATTTGTGTGGCTTCTCTCCTGCGTAGCCT
>NW_024838428.1:681-1182 GCF_019175285.1 Sceloporus undulatus
ATTTGTATGGCTTCTCTCCTGAGTGGATTTTCTGGTGTGTCAGTAGGTGGGACTGCTGAGAAAAACAGTTCCCACAATGCTGGCATTTGTATGGCTTCTCTCCTGAGTGGATTCTCTGGTGTGTCAGTAAGTGGGACTGCTGAGAAAAACAGTTCCCACAATGCTGGCATTTGTATGGCTTCTCTCCTGAGTGGATTCTCTGATGCATCACTAGGTTTGACTTCAAAGAAAAACAGTTTCCACAATGCTGGCATTTGTATGGCTTCTCTCCTGTGTGGACTCTCTGATGTCTCACTATGTCTGACTTTGAAGAAAAACCTTTCCCACAATTCTGGCAGTTGTATGGTTTCTCTGATGTGTGGACTCTCTCATGACTGACAAGTTCTTCTGTAAAGAAGGATAATGACAGTTAATACTGAATATCAGAGTTAAGAGAGGAAAGTGTTAGCCCAAGATTTAGCCCTACGTTCATGCCTCCCTATTTGATATTAAATTAATAAA
>NW_024838429.1:0-1182 GCF_019175285.1 Sceloporus undulatus
GAGTTAGAGCCAGAGGTGAAGAGCTACAACTCCCATCATCCCTGACATGCTTGGCAAGATTTGTTCAGAGGAGGTTTGCCATTGCCTTCCACTGAGGTTGAGAGCATGTGATTTGCCCAAGGTCACCCAGTATGTTTCATGGCCGACCCAGGAATTGAACCCTGGTCTCCAAAGTCATAGTCCAACACTCAAACCACTATATCATACTGACTCGCTTTAGCTGAAGGGTGGGGTATAAATAAAAGTTGTTTGCCTTCAAATCATTTCCAATTTACAGCGATCCTAAAACATGGGGTTTTCTTGGCAAGTTTCTTCAGATGAGTTTTGCCATTGCCATCCTCTGAGGCTGAAAGAGTGTGACTTGCCCAGGGTCACCCAATGGATTTCAATGGTCGAGTAGGAATCTGAACCCTGGTCTCCAGAGACATAGTCCAATATTCAAACCATTACACCATGCTGCCTATACCTATGTATGCCTAGCATCAGTTTTGTGCATCTGCTGAATACACACACAGCCTTGATTGTGAGGGATCTGAATGTAAGGTGTGGCCCTGTTCACTGCATAAATTGTTTGGAATCCAGCCTCCAGAAGCTATGACTGTAGAAAGAAAGAGAGAGAGAGAGAGAGAGAGAGACTTTTCCAAGCTCTGTGAAGAAAGATGATAAGCAAAAATCTGTTCAACTTATTTTTGCTACCTCATTTTAATGTACAAAATAGTACACAATGCATCACCAGAACTTATGCACAAATCAGAGTGAGGAACATGTGACCTTCCAGATGTCATTTGATTGTAGTGCTGATAAATAATAAATAAATAATAAAAATTTTATTTATACCCCGCCCTTCCAACGATCAGGGCGGCTTACAGAGAATTAAAACACACACAATCCATATTAACAATACAAGAAGATTAAAACCACTCCACTTCCTTGGCTATCCCAACTAGGAGTGTTGGGAGTTGCAGTTCAACAGCATTTAGGAACCAACACATTCCTCATCCTTGACAGACAGGTGGCTGTGTATAGATGGCACAGGAGAGTAGCCTGTTATAGGTGCTAGAAACCTGCATGCATTGACAAAATAGCAAGCAATGAGTACAAACTGTGAAGCTTACATCCCAGATATCCTGCCAAACAATGTCAGCTATACACATCAGGGGCTGGGGAGAGAGAGCACAAGCA
>NW_024838430.1:0-1182 GCF_019175285.1 Sceloporus undulatus
TTAAGTATACTTCATAAGACCTCATTCACACTATGAAATAACCCAGTATAGAACCTGGGTTATTTCATAGGTGTTTACACCCCCCCCCGACTGCACTCAGTGCAGTTTGAGGGGGACCACCCCAAATCCTATTTGACCGAGTGTATTTGACACCGGGTCAACTAGTGAGTTTTTTTCTGCACCACAAGGATCCGGATCTTTGGTAGTGGGAACTACCAATCCAGATCTGTGCTGTCACATCCTCCTCACTCCCTCCTTCCTTTTCCTCCTCCTTCTTTCTATTGCTCCTCTTCCTGATCACTGCTACTGCCACAGCTTTCCTTCTCTTCCTCCTTCCCCCTCTTCCTCCTCGCCCCACTCACTGCCACTGCCGCAGTTTCCCTCCTCTTCCTCCTTCCTCCCCTTCCTCCTCATCCTGATCACTACCACCACTGCAGCTTTCCCCCACTTTCTCCTCTTCCTCTTTCCTCCCCTTCCTCCTCATTCTGCTCACCACCACCACTGCAGCTTCCCTCCACTTCCTCCTCTTTCTCGTTCCTCCTCTTCCTCCTCACCCTGGTCACTGCCATCAGTATGAGCTGCAAGGAGCAATTCGATCAGGGTAAACATAGTGAGAACTATGACCCCGATCAATTAGGTCTCTCGTCGCTGAGGAGATCCAAATCTCAGTGCAAAAACGTGAGTGTGAATGAGGCCTAAATAATCTGCCCTGGCCCAACGCTGCGACTACCTGATAGAAATGTTTGTCCATGTTCTGATCATCAATAGCTGATGCCTAGTAAAGTAGTCTTGGTGGTGGAGGGGGGTTAAAATTGTAGCAATAGTTTCACAATTGTGACTAAGTAGCATTTGTGAATATGAGACAGTTACCTAGATTAGATTAATTCATCCATAATGGTTCTGCATTCATGATAGCTACTTAGTCATGATTTGCCATAATCATAAGATACTTTACTGGGCATCAGCTGCATGTGGAGAAGAAGGTTTATTCTGCAAACAGTCAGAGCACAGGTGAATAATGCCCCCATCAGTTGCAGATGGTCAAGTCTGTGAAGTTACTTAGTTAAATATACTTAACTGGGGCCGGTTACAAACCGGCAGTTGGGACGTCCTCTGGACGTCCCATTTTAAAAAAGGGGCGTCTCTTATAGACGCCCCTGAGTCTAGTACGGACTGTGTCCG
>NW_024838431.1:0-1182 GCF_019175285.1 Sceloporus undulatus
ATGGCCCCCAGCAGCAGCCTCCTTCCTTGACTCCTGGTTTCCTTCTGCATTCTCTTGGAGGACATCCTTGAGGAGGAAGCCTTTGGCAACGGGCTTTGCAGGAGCTCCTCTCAAACCAAAAGAGAAAGAAGATGATGCCTCTGTGGATGATGGGCTCAATAAAAAGAAGATGCTTCTGTGGATGATGGGTTCAACAGTCACTCAGCCATGCGCAGGAGGCCCTTGGAAGCACCATTAGAAAGACCTTGCGCTCATTCCCAATTAAGTTTAGACCGGTTTCGATCTCTTCATTCTCCCCTTGGAATCGCTTCTTTTCTGACATAGGTTTGCACCACTTCAAAAGGAAGGTCAACCATTTCAATCAATTCCTTATGGGAAAGTATTCTCCTATGATTCCCTATGGGAAAGTTTTCTTCACTGGTTCCCTATGGGCAAGTATGGTTTCCCTATGGGCAAAATATGGGCAAAGGGCTGCCATTTGTTTCAGGAGGTCTCTAGGGAGTTTGCTATGGCTCCAGAATAGACTAGAATAGGATCCTTGTTAGGGTCATAGACTCTGGTTCTAGAACTCTCTCTCTGACATGGAAGGCTCAGCATCTCACAGAACTACAAATCCCAAGAGGGCAAAGGATGGAGCCATGGCAGTTAAAGTGGTATCAAACTGCATTAATTCTGCAGGGCAGATAAGGCCTAAGAAGCATGGATTTACATTGCTGTGAATGTGTTCAGCTTCCCTTTGGCCAAGGCCTCCATTTTCCCTCAATGTCCCATGTTTCCTATGGCCTTCTTCTCCTTTGTGACAGGAGTTTATTGTTTTTAACTAGAACAAAAGTACGGGAAGAAATACTTCAGGAAAGCTACATAGAGAAATTTACAATTGAAGACAGACCAATTGGGATTTATAAGGACATTCCGATGGAAATATTGAAAAGACGACAACAATATAAGCCTCTTACACAACTCTTGTCTAAACACAATATCAATAAGGCATGGGATAGACTGGAAGGAGTCTCCTTTTCTTATAGACAAAGTCGTTACAAAATAAACTCAAAAGAAAAAGCTGAAAACTTCTTTAAGAAACTTAAAAAACAAGAAGGAGAGAGAAGAGACAAGATGGAGACAAGATCGCAAGCTAGAAAAAAGGAGGATAAAGACAATAAGAAAGAACAAAAGAAAACTAGC
>NW_024838432.1:0-1182 GCF_019175285.1 Sceloporus undulatus
AAAACAGTTCATGCTCAGGGAAAAAATTAGGTGTCCAATTTGAGAGTGTGGTGGAGAAGTTTGAATGTTCAAGGAGTGAAGCATCTCCACACACACACACACACACACACACACAGAACTGAGACCTGCAGGAGGGACCCTCCTCTGTGTCCCACCTGTGGGGATAATATGTGGGAGAGGGCCTGTGGCACCCCAATTGCAGCATGCCCGCCCCTTGTAGGCCTGATTGACACCCCTATTGATTTCTTTCTGGTACCATCCCTTTTTATTAACACCTTTGGGGCCCCATTTGCGTTCGGTATACATGGACATGGCTTTTAATTCTTGTAGCCTTTTAAGCTGTCTTAATTTGTTGCCTTGTTTATTGTGTTTCTATCCACTTTAAATTAATACATGTTAAAGCCAGTCAGATGATTGGATCATAGAATCATAGAATCGTAGAGTTGGAAGAGACCACAAGGGTCATCCAGTCCAACCCCCTGCCATGCAGGCTCTTGATCAAAGCAATCCCAACAGATGGCCATCCAGCCTCTGTTTAAAAACCTCCAATGAAGGAAATTCCACCACTCTCCGAGGAAGGAGTGTGTTCCACTGTTGAACAGCCTTTACTTTTGGGAAGTTCCTCCTGATGTTTAAGTGGAATCTCTTTTCCTGTAGCTTGCATCCATTGTTATCTGTCCTGTTCTCTGGAGCAGCAAAAAACAAGCTTGCTCCCTCCTAAATATGATATCCCTTCAAATATTTCATAGAATCATAGCGTTGGAAGAGACTGCAAGGACCATCCAGTCCAACCCTCTGCCATGCAGGAAATCTAAATCAAAGCAGGGCTATCATATCACCTCTTAACCAAATGGTGGTCTGTACTGTTGGTGAGTGATGTGCTGCAGGATGAGGTGACCAGACCCTTCCCCCAGGAGAAAGGTTGTGATGAAGTGTTGAGATAGGTCTGTGGCTTTTTAGGTGGTTTTCAGGGTCACTTGTGGCTACAGCAATAGTACTGTGCTTGTAAATGAGAATATGAAACAGTTTTGATGGCCTAAGTCTTTAAGACATCGTAACAGACTAACAGAACTCCAACTGTAGTCTCTAGCTGCTAACAGAAGGACAAGGAAGGGGCTGACTTAGTCCTCCCAAACACATTTCCATCCCATTTAAAGCGTTCCTGGGCAAGTTATTATGTCC
>NW_024838433.1:0-1182 GCF_019175285.1 Sceloporus undulatus
ATGTGTCCAGTTCTGGGCACCACAATTCAAAAAGGACATTGAGAAACTGGAGCCATGTGTCCAAAGAGGGTGACTAAAATGGTGAAGGGTCTGGAAACCATGCCCTATGAGGAACAACTCAGGGAGCTGGGGATGTTTAGCCTGGAGAAAAGAAGGTTAAGAGGTGATATGATAGCCTTGTTTAAGTGTTTGAAGGGATGTCATCTTGAGGAGGGAGCAAGCTTGTTTTCTGCTGCTCTGGAGACTAGGACCAGGAGCAATGGATGCAAGCTACAGGAAAAGAGGTTCCAGCTCAACATTAGGAGGAACCTCCTGACAGTAAGGGCTGTCCGACAGTGGAACAAACTCCCTCGGAGTGTGATGGCATCGAGGTCTTTAAACAGAGGCTGGATGGCCATCTGTCAATGGGGATGCTTTGATTGAGATTTCCTGCATGGCAGAATGGGGTTGGACTGGATGGCCTTTGCAGTCTCTTCCAACTCTAGGAGTCTATGTGAATGATTTGTTGTTGGTTATTCCCTAGTTATTCCCGATATAAGTCATCTTTTTCCCCCTTGGGATAAGTCATGTTTAATCACAATGCGTGTGAAAACCTTCACCGCAATTGCACAAATATCACTGGATAATGCCCATTTAAACCCCTGATTGTTTCCACATGTGATAAAGTCCTTCTTTACATTTCTTTCTTTTATAAAAATAGTAATTTTTTATTAAGTTTTAATATCAGTTGAGTCTCCCCTATCCAGAATTTATTGCTGTTGTGTGCCTTCAAGTTGTTTCCAGCTTATGACAAACCTATCATGAGATTTTCTTGGCAAGTTTCTTCAGAAAGGGTTTGCAATGCCAACCTCCGAGGCCAATCAAATATTACTTGCCTAAGGTCATCCATGTTCGAGCCAGGATTCGAACCCTGGTCGATGGGGTATGCATCCTTGTAAAGAAAACAACAAGGTGAACTCCTTGGCAGTGGGTTGTATATGTAGAGCAATAGATCCAGCAAGAAATCAATAGTATTGAATCAGTCATTTTAGTTTCCAAACTGGAAGTCTTCAGCATTGCAGAGAGAGATGCACAGGGTTGGCCTGTAAATGCAGATCAGTTTTTCTGAACAGAGCATGCCATGCCTACACTTCCTAACACAAACACACACATACGTATACACACTCTCCATCTCCCCACACT
>NW_024838434.1:0-292 GCF_019175285.1 Sceloporus undulatus
TAATGTATTTTGCATTTAGAATTATATGTATATATGGCATTCCTATGTATGTATGGAAATTTAAATGTTCTTCATTTGTTTGTTTTAAGTTATATGTATATTTTTTAAATTCATCTTTATTTAAGTTTCCAAATAGATAAAACACGACCAATACATAATCCAAATAAAAATTGCTTGTAAAAGCAAATCTGAGTCTTGACTGGTCATTTGGGACCCTCTTAAGTCTTCCTTTTCCGTCTTCTGAATCTGAGCCCATTTGAATGTCCTTCGCCTTGAAACCTCCCTCCGAAAT
>NW_024838434.1:392-1182 GCF_019175285.1 Sceloporus undulatus
TAAAATTTGTGTTTAAAAGCAGGGTTCGGTTATAATATGATGAAAGTGAGTTCTTTGAAAGGCCAAGAAGACAGAAAGCAGAAAGTGGGTCCAAGGAAACGGAAAGATTTGTGACAGTGATGTTGTGGATACTGGATTTGTATCGTTTGTTTCCCCTATTTTTATGACTCAGAAAATAATAAAGATTATATAAATGTCAAATTTGTAATGAAGATTACTGTGTATTGTGGGAAGAAATGGTAATATCTGGGGGAATATGTACAAAGGATTTACATTGAAAAGGGGAGGGAATAATTCCAATTCAAAATAAAATTGGTATAGGTTAAGTATGAAGACAAATAGAGGATTATGGACTCTCATCCATAGGGTCGCCATGAGTCTAAATCGACTTAAGGGCAGCTAAGAACAAGAAAAGATGTAAAGACTAATTAGCCAGAGATAAAAGAGGATTATTTAAAGTAAGGAGCTAGCTGTCGCTTTAGGTTTGGAAGTTTATTCTAATGTATTTTGCATTTAGAATTATATGTATATATGGCATTCCTATGTATGTATGGAAATTTAAATGTTCTTCATTTGTTTGTTTTAAGTTATATGTATATTTTTTAAATTCATCTTTATTTAAGTTTCCAAATAGATAAAACACGACCAATACATAATCCAAATAAAAATTGCTTGTAAAAGCAAATCTGAGTCTTGACTGGTCATTTGGGACCCTCTTAAGTCTTCCTTTTCCGTCTTCTGAATCTGAGCCCATTTGAATGTCCTTCGCCTTGAAACCTCCCTCCGAAAT
>NW_024838435.1:0-1182 GCF_019175285.1 Sceloporus undulatus
ACACAGGAGCAAAGCCACACAAATGCCAGCATTGTGGGAAATGTTTTTCTTTGAAGTCATACCTAGTGACACATCAGAGAGTCCACACTGGAGAGAAGCCATACAAATGCCAGCTTTGTGGGAAATGTTTTTCTCAGAAGGCACACCTAGTAAGACATCAGAAGGGCCACACAGGAAAGAAGCCACAAAAATCCCAGAAATGAACTAACATTGTTTTGTGAAGATGGAATACAAAGAATATATTTTTATTCTTGTGGTGATAAGAAAATGTCCTTGTGATATGTGTGTTGGGTTTGTCTGTCCATATGTCTTTATGTTTTAAAGTTATATTTTCTTAATTTTATCTTTTAATTGCTATTAGTGTAGATCATTGCTTTATTTTACTAATTTGACTGGGGATTATGGGTTGTGGAATGGGTTAGCTAGATAGAGGGTGGGATTTGTTGCAGCCGGCTAGAATAGTTATTTGATTGATAGCCTTTGGATTGTGTGGGATGTTAGCTGCGGAGGAGGACCAAAAGAGAGACCCTCAGCCGCAAAAAGAACACCCTCCTCCCGGTTTTGGGAACATGCTGAACAGGCCTTGGACCCCCTTGAAAGGATGTAGGTAAAAGGAGTAGAAGGAAGGAATAAAGGAGTGAAAATGCCAAGGGAAGAGAAGCATAAAGGGATGGCTTAAGTGGGGGGGATCTGGAACCTGATCCAGGCACCTGCCCCCCTGAACCCATCATTAGAGCCTACCACAGATCACTGTGATGATTTAAATGACTATTTCACAGATAATATCTCTCAGGTAAGAGCTGACTTGGATGCCAGCATTATTGCAGAGGCTATAGGTGAGGTGTCCAGTGACTCTGTGAATAAGATCATACTGGATCAAACTGAATCTGTGAGTACTGAGGACGTAGACAAGCTCCTTAGAAGTGTAAAGAAGACAAATTGCCCCCTTGAACCCTTGCCCTTCATGGCTGGTCCTCCAAGGAGGAGATGCACTTAGGACTCACCTGAGATATATCATAGATGCATCTCTTAGGGAGGGCTATTTTCCATCTTGCTTAAAAGAAGCGGTGGTACAGCTGCTTCTGAAAAAGCCCTCCCTAGATCCCTTGGACATGAACAATTACAGACCAGTCCCCCATCTTCCATTTCTAAGCAAGGTGATTGAGAGGGCAGTTGCTCTTC
>NW_024838436.1:0-503 GCF_019175285.1 Sceloporus undulatus
CAGGGATGGCATCTCTCCTCTAGATGCCTGTCTGGAGTCAGTAATGGGCTGGATGAGGGAAAACAGACTCAGTTTGAATCCAGAGAAAACGGAAGTACTCGTGATAGGTTCCCCAGGCCTGGGGATGGAAATATGTCCACCTGTCCTGAACGGGGTCACGCTCCCCATGAAGGACTCTGTTCACAGCCTGGGGGTGCTCCTGGACTCGTCGCTCCACCTTATATCTCAGGTGGATGCGACAGTCAGGAGCACTTGTTATCAGCTTCGGCTGATACGACAGCTGCGACCCTACCTGGGCCGGGGGGACCTTGAAACGGTGGTACATGCTCTGGTAACCTCTTGGTTGCACTTCTGTAATGCGCTGTACATGGGGCAATCCTTGTACCAAACCTGGAAGCTTCAATTGGTGCAGAATATGGCAGCCAGGCTGGTCACTGGATGCTCCAGGACCAGCCATATAACACCTGTTTTACAAGATCTACATTGGCTGCCCATCCGCTTCC
>NW_024838436.1:603-1182 GCF_019175285.1 Sceloporus undulatus
TTGTACCAAACCCGGAAGCTTCAATTGATGCAGAATATGGCAGCCAGGCTGGTCACTGGATGCTCCAGGACCAGCCATATAACACCTGTTTTACAAGATCTACATTGGCTGCCCATCCGCTTCCGGGCACAATACAAGGTGTTGGTTATTACCTATAAAGCCCTAAATGGCTTGGGCCCAGGGTACTTGGAGGACCGCCTCTCCCCATATAATCCGCCCCGCACTCTCAGGTCGGCCGGGAAGCAACTGTTAAGAGTTCCAAACACGAAACATTCTGCGTCTGCACAAAGGGCATTTTCCAGCTCAGCCCTGCAGCTCTGGAACTCTCTTCCCGATGAGCTCCGCTCGGCTACCTCCCTCGACATATTCAGGAATAGCTTTAAAACCTTCCTATTCAAACAGGCTTTCCCCCAGACAATGTAATATCCGCTCTCCCCCCAATGTATTGATGCACTTGCACTTTTGCTAGCTATTGCTATGGTTTTAATTGGTAGTTTTTGATCTGTTTTTGATCTGTTTGATTGTACCGTTTGCGTTTTTAGATGTATATGCTGTTGGAATGTTTTGCACACTGCCGTG
>NW_024838437.1:0-1182 GCF_019175285.1 Sceloporus undulatus
ATAAATAACAAAATATAACTAAAATATAAGTCCTACAAGATATTAAGAATCTTGCAGGTACAATATTTGTAAGTAAATAATGTTCAATTTATACAAGGTATTAAAAGAATAAATAGACCTAAGCGTCCAATTCTGAGACTAACTTCCAAGATCCGCTCTTTAACTCTCTCTCTCTTGATCTCCAACCGACACAATTCCCCCAACTGTCTCTTGGTCTCTCAGGCCTTATATCTCCTTCTCACGGAAGCTTCCAGAAGGACCTTCATCTTGCTCTCTGATTGGTCAAATGAGCCTTCTCTAGCAGTGATGTCATTCTATATGGGATGTGGGAGGGACTGGGGCTTCCAGCCAATCAGGGCCAGGGATGGTGGGAGTGACTGGGATTCCAGCCAATGGCAGCCCTCAGAGTGTCCTCAGGAGGACTTCTTCTGTTCCTAAAAGAGCATTGAACCCATGGCTTTGAGACAGGGCTGGTCCTCCATTTTGATGCAGTGAGGCTCCTGGTGAAGGCAGTTGGTTTTGGAGGCGTCATGAAAGAGGTCATTCCTAATGATTCAATATGTGGTCTTCCTATTTTCATTGTCAGTTATGGGAAGAGGGCCCTCTAGTGTTCTCTGCCTTTTGTGGTAACAGAAGTTGACCAAACAGACTGGAAATCAAGTACATACATAATAAAAAATGTATGATTGGGAGAGGCTGCCCTAGACTTATATCAGTTTAGTGAAGCAAATTGTGAGGACCAACATGGAAAAATTTTCATGTGCTAAAAATGTCTCCCATCACACAAGAAATCTAGAAGACCAGGAACAAAGATTGCAGCTTTGTCTTTTCCTTCTCACCCCTTTCTTGAAGATCCAGGGAGCTAAGGAAAAGAGAAGGGATGATATTCCAATATGTCCCACTCTATTGATATCCTGAAGGGATCAAATCATATTTGTGATTCACCATGTGCTTCCCTCCTTAATCGCTCTCTGGATGAGGGCTATTTTCTATTGCAGATCACCTTTGGAGATGTCACAGTGTTCTTCACAGAAGAGGAGGAAAGGCCATTATTGAGTCTGAAGCAGAAATTTCTATACAGGATTTGGAAACCATGAAGCCCTATGAAGAAGGACTTAGGGAACTAGGGATGTTTAGCCTGGAGAAGAGAAGGTTAAGGGGTGATATGATAACCCTGTTTAA
>NW_024838438.1:0-1182 GCF_019175285.1 Sceloporus undulatus
ATTGTGGGAAAGGTTTTTCTTCAAAGTCAGACCTAGTGAAACATCAGAGAGTCCACTCAGGAGAGAAGCCATACAAATGCCAGCATTGTGGGAAATGTTTTTCTGACAAGTCAGCCCAAGTGACACATCGGAGAGTCCACACAGGAGAGAAGCCATACAAATGCCAGCATTGTGGGAAAGGTTTTTCTTGTAAGTTAAGCCTAGTGACACATCAGAGAGTCCACACGGGAGAGAAGCCATACAAATGCCAGCATTGTGAGAAATATTTTTTCTGACAAGTCAGTCCAAGTGAAACATCAGAGAGTCCACACAGGAGAGAAGCCATACAAATGCCAGCATTGTGAGAAATATTTTTCTCAGAGGTCAAACCTAGTGAAACATCAGAGAGTCCACACAGGAGAGAAGCCATACAAATGCCAGCATTGTGAGAAATGTTATTCTTCAAAGGCGCAGCTAGTGAGACATCAGAGAGTCCACACAAAGAGAAGCCATACAAATGCCAGCATTGTGGGAAATATTTTTCTGACAAGTCAGCCCAAGTGAAACATCAGAGAGTCCACACTGGAGAGAAGCCTCACAAATCCCAGAAATGAACTAACATTATTTTTGTCAATAAGGACTACAAAGAATATATATTTTAATCTTGTGGTAATAAGGAAAGGCCCTTGTGATTTAGTGTTAGGTTTGTCTGCCCATATGTTTTATGTTTTTCAATTTTATTTTGTTACATTTAGGTTTTAATTGTTATTAGTATAGACCATTGCTTTAGTTTATAAATTTTACTGGGGATTATGGGGTGTGGAATAGGTTAGCTAGAGAGAGGGGTGGGATTTGTTGCAGCTGGTTGGAATAGTTATGGGAATGATAGCTTTTGCAATGTTTGGGATGTTGGCTGAAGACAGTTGGGGGGAGGGATTAAAAGAAGGGGCCAGTTTCTGGGAATGGCAAAGGTGGCCTTCTTACCTGTGGGGCATAGACTGTGGGAATTGGAGGTGGGGACTAGGTTTGGACGAGGGTGATTTAGGCTTTTGTTATTTGATGTATTGTTTGACTTGGGGAGGGCAGTTCTGACGGAAACGCTGAATTTCTGAATATTTGTTCTCAATAAAGTTCTTTTTTGTTTCAACACACTGGACTCATTGATGTACAGAAGTTCTGCATTTGCAGAAAATTGACCCTTTC
>NW_024838439.1:0-1182 GCF_019175285.1 Sceloporus undulatus
CAATAAATATCAAATTATGACATTTTAATAGGGAACCATCCCTTTATTAGATCACTGGACTTTACAACTACTTTTATGGTTGATACTGAACACCAAATGGCTTAATTCACTCTCACGATAGGAAAATAATTTGTCTCTCACCTCTTTTAGATTAAAAATAATTTAGTAAGGATGCAATCTCAAATTCATTGTATCTTGGATGGGGAAAACATTATAGTAATACTTCACCACAGTATAATCAGATTCCAATTTTCTCCAAGGCATGTCATAAAACAGCAATGAATGATGCCTTTCTTCATATAGATTCAGGAACACAGGAAAGGCCCTGTACTAAAATATATAAATGAGATGCAAGTTTCTTGAGAAACCATTGGGGATAGGATTTCTGAAAATAATTATATAAGTAATATAATTCAATTGTTCAACAGGCACATTCTACTAATGATGAATTTAGTAATCAACCTAATAGAAAGAAAGCACAACAAGGAACACAGAGGCTGTATCCACACTGTAGAAATAATCCAGGTTGACACCACTTTAACTGCCATGGCTCAGTGCTATAGAATTCTGGGAACTGTAGTTTGTTGTGGCCTCAGATGTCTCAAATGGGTCATGCAGATGGGGCAAAAAGAGCAGCCAGAGGCTGTTCCCACACCAGTTACTCTGGGACTGTGGCAACCGCACAGGCCTGCTTTCAAAGTGGGCTGCCACAGCAGTCTTGAACCTGACCTCTGGCAGGAGTGACTTTTTGCGGCTCTTTTTTTGTGTCGGCTCTTCCAGGTTGGTGTGCTCTCTGCATGGCTTCCAGCCACCTTCGGACATGGGTTGTATCCAGTAAGCCCCCAACACAGTCCTAAGCCAGTGCCTTTGGCCTGTATGTTTCAACCCAAAGTTATTTCAGCACTAATAGTTTTATAGCCAGAACAATGTTTCTGAGATTTTCTCCAATCCCTTGCTGCATCTTGCTTTTTTAAGTGACTAGGGCCTTTCTTTAAAAGGATAGGTTCTGGAGTGATGGAAGTTCTAGCTGAGGAATGCTTTTGCCTGCTGGAGGAATCCAAACCATCTCCTCAAAGTTGGAATATAGCAGTACTTTCCTGCTGTATTTCTACTCTTGCAGCTTCTGAAGAACACATTGAAGTTTATCGCACGGGGCTTAAACCGCTCCCCAGCGCGTTCTAA
>NW_024838440.1:0-1182 GCF_019175285.1 Sceloporus undulatus
ACAGTTCTTTCCAGGGAAACCAACCAAAGAAACACATTCTCCTTGGTTCCATCTGACCACTTCTCCATGAGTCCAATTACATGGGTTGCATTTCTCTTAATAGGATAATTTCAACTGCTTTTTAACATTTCACAGTCAGCTCTCAGGATCCACAGGTTCTGCATCTCACCGCTTTGAACTAATTTGGAAAAGCGGTATATAAATAAACATTATTATTATTATTATTATTATTATTATTATTATTATTATATATCCCGAAAAAGTCAACCTTGATTTTGCCATTTTATGTAAGTCGCATCATACTACAACCCCATTGTTTGTAATAGGACTTGAACATCCACGGATTTTGGTTACTTCGTGGGGTCCTGAAACCAAACCTCAGCAGATACTGAGGTCAAACTGTAAATAATGTTCAAATTCTTTTTGTTTTCAGAATAAACAACCATACAATCAATAAAATTACAATTCAAACATACATCACACTTGATTTCTTTTTGTTATTATTACCACCTACATCTTTCTCCTTCCTACCTCCTTTATTTTTTAAACCGCATGTGAAGACTAGATAAGGTGGAGAGGCTGAGGGGAGAACTTCTATCTATGCAAGGTAGCCGGGATATCGGTATCAATAACAGTGTCGGTGACATTGAAAAACCCTAATCTGGAAAGGCCTACCAAAAGAGATGCATCTTAACAGCCTTTTAAAAGGCTTCTAAGATGGTGATGTGATGGATCTCTTCCGGAAGCCTAGAAATGGCAGAAGAAAAGGTCCTCTGGGTTGTTGTAGCCAATCTAGTTTTCTTAGGCTTTAGGAGACTTTCCAGTGCAGGGAGGATTGTGTGGAATAAGGCACTCCTGCAAGTAGTCAGGACCCAAGCCATGTAGGGCTTTAAAGGTTACAACCAACACCTTGTATCTTGCCCAGACACTAATGGGCAGCCAATGGAGGGATTTATGAACCGGTGTAATGTGGGAAGTTCTAGAAACTACAAACTACAAATTCCATGATTTCCCAAGATGTTACTATAAAAATTAAATTGGAACAAGTGTTGCATGCAGTGTAGCTTTCTAGAGCACTTGCCCCCATTCTATAGGAAGGGCAATGGGTCCTTACCCACAGAGGACACATTTTCATAGGTTTCCATCATCACCTCGTTGTACAGAAATTTCTGCTTTGGACTC
>NW_024838441.1:0-1182 GCF_019175285.1 Sceloporus undulatus
ATTTCCATCTTTCCTTCCTTCTTCTCTCCCTCCCTTCCCTTATTAAATATGATTCAACTTAGAAAGAATTCTATAGTTAACTGCAACAAAGCTTCCCATTATAAAATAGCCTGCAAGCCAGAGGCTTCATAATTCCCTTTAGAAAGTGTTTTAGATATTTTTCTTGATTTTTTCACATCCACTCCTCCCCTCCCCGCAAAAAACTCATTCAAAGTGGCTGCCAAACCACAATGGCTTTGCTTCCCCAACCCCCAAGACTCCACAAACTTTTAAAACCCTTTAAACTTGTTAGAACCCCTCCCTTTGGCAAGTGGGTCCAAAATTGGCCAATATCAAAAGTGAAAGAGACATTGATCACTCCCTGTTTCAATGGAGTTTATCACACAAGATTAATTTCTCTTAATTTTGAATAAAAAGAAAGTGGGGCCAGAATGCATTCACGTGAATCTACTAGTTCAGTGAATTTACGTGAATTTGAATTGCATTCAAACTCACTTCCCATTGCCTGAAAATAGCTTGCCATTGCCCAAAATTGTATGTGATCACCTTTCATGCAATAACATGAAAACCCATGATTGCGTTTGGACTGACTTCCCATTGCCCAAAATTGTGTGTGGTAGTCTGTCACACAGTAACATTAAACTCCATGATTGTGTTTGGATTGCCATTGGATTATACAGTGGAACCTTGTTATATACTGGAGTTTGGTTCCAAGATTCCCCTTGGATAACAAAATCCGTGGATGCTCAAGACCCATTAAATATAATGACATAGCAAAATGGTGTCCCTTATGAAAAATGGAAAATCAAGGTTTGATATTTGAAATTTATTCTTTTTTGAACATTTTCAAACCGTGTATGCTTAAATCCGTGTATAAAATATCCGTGTATAAGAAGGGCCGACTGTACTTCCAAATTCCCCTTGTCTGATAATGTCCAATTTCAGCTAAGGAGGTGTGAAAGAGAAACCACGGTGTTCTGTTGTTTTGAACCTTAGTGTGTATGGGGGGGGGGGGATAAATTTTGTAGATTTTAAAAGCAGATCTGGCAGCTTTTGCACTCCAGTGCACCCTGCCAGAGTCCCCACCTCTCTGCAGTTACCCATTCCTGATTAAGATCGTCATTTTGGCAATTGCCCCCTGCTGCATTTAGATTCCCCTCATACTCATTGTACCCAGTGGTA
>NW_024838442.1:0-1182 GCF_019175285.1 Sceloporus undulatus
CAATAAAAGAAGATCCTGACAAGATCCTGAAGTATAAAGTGTAAAGAAGTATCACTGAATACAAGTTAAGATGGCCCATGCTACCCTACTTCCCATTTCTTGAGGGGGAGAGAGTCAGGCCAGCAACAACAGGCCTCGCCTGGGAAGACAAAGAGCCCTCCTTCCGACCACCATCTTGAGGGGGTGAGAGGCCTATGTGAGAGAGCTGATGAGCTGGACTTTCCCCCTTCCCTACTGTCATTCCCTTCTCCTTTTGACCATCCATTAAGAACCCAAGCCCTTCCTCCATTCCATCTGCCTTGGTCCTGGCCTCGGAGGTAGAGAAGAACTGCTGGACCTGATCCCCTTCCCCACCACCTCTCCCTTCTCCTTTTATGTTGTGTCTTTTTAGATTGTAAGCCTGCGGGCAGGGAACCGTCTAACTAAAAGATTGTATGTACAGTGCTGTGTAAATTTACAGTGCTTTATAAATAAAGGTTAATAATAATAATAATAATAATAATAATAATAATAATAAGGTTGTGAAAGCAGTAAAGAAAGCTGGTAGAAAGAAAATAAACTCATTTGAAATGTGGGGCTGAAGAAGAGTTTTAGGGATAACATAGTCTGCTAAAAAGACAAATAAATTAACAAATTAAGCTTGGAGCCAGCATGGGGGAAAGAGAAAAAGCAGCCACTCCCACCACCCCAGGAAAGAGCTTTGCTAGCACCTGTCTGCTTTCTGCTGCTGGCTTTACCTTGCCTGGTGGACTACTGTGTTTCAGACTGCTTCCTGCCTGAATCATGCTGTATAGCCAAGTAAAAACATGATTCCAAGGAAGCTGTCTGTGTACTGAACCAATGCCTACTGTCAATAATGGACTGGATGAAGGCAAACAAATTGAAACTTAATCCAGACAAAACAGTGGTGCTCCTGGTCAGTTGAAAAGCAAATCAGGGGACGGGGCTTTGCTGGTGCTGGACGGGGTTGCACTCCCCCTAAAATCTGAGGTTCGCATCTTGAGCATTCTCCTGGACTCAGCTCTGAGCCTGGATGCCCAGATTTCAGCAGTGGCCAGGAGTGCATTTGACAGTTAAACATGCCAGTCCAGAGCAGCCGCATCCCTCAGGCTGAAGGAGACCCAGAGGGGAGGAGGGTGGCTTCCTTCAGATGTGGTTTGGTTTAAAGGACTTGAAGTGGCA
>NW_024838443.1:0-1182 GCF_019175285.1 Sceloporus undulatus
ATTGACCTTACATTTGCACTCAGCAGCACATCAGAAACCTCTTCCTACCACTGGCCCACTTTAACAGATATGGGTTTGAGCTCTCCTTTATAAACTTCTTTGTTGTAGTTAACTGCCTTCTGGTTGACTTTGACCCATGGCCATGGCAACCCTATGTATGAGAGACCTCCAGGTCACCCCATCCTCAACTGTCCAGATCAGCTTCTTTAACCTCATGGCCATGGCTTCTCCGACTGAGTCTCTCCATCTGGAATGCAGTCTTCTTCTACTTCCACTTTACTAAGCATTATCATATTTTCTAGTGAGTCCTTTATTCTCATGATATTGGGCCGATACAGACAGGCCAAAATAAAGCTGCTTCGCGTCACTTTGGAGGTATGCCGTTTAAATGACACATGCATCTTATGAGGCCAGAAGCTGCTCCAAAGCTGCACTCCAGTCCTTAGGATTGGAGCATGGCTTTGGCGTGGTTTCTGGCGTCTTAGGAGACATGCAAAATGACCCGAAGCAGCTTTATTTTGGCCTGTCTGTATGGGGCCATTATGACCAAAATAAACCTCAGTTAAATCATCTTTACTTCCAGGGAGAGTTCAGGCCTGATCTGCTCTAGGCTCTATCCACTGGTCTTTTTAGTGGTCCAAGGTATTCTCAGAGCTCTTCTCCATCTCCATATGCGAAATAAGTTGATTTTGTTTTCTCTATCAGCATTCTTCACCGTCCAGCTTTCACAACCATACACAGAAATGGGAAATATGATGGCATGGACAATCCTAACTTTGGAATTTAGTTATCTTTACACTTCGGGATCTTGTCTAATCTGCCCTTCCAAGTCTAAGTCTTCTTCTGGTTTCTTGACTGCAGTCTCTGCTCCGATGGATGTCTGTGCCCAAGCATGGAAAATCCTAAAATCCTAATTTGATCTCTAATAAATATCTAAACCTAAAACTTTGGGTATTTTTCTAATAGATCAATATGGATGCCTGACATTTTAGTCCGAAGCATGTTTATACAGAAGTAATTCCCCCCGACTTCAAAAAGGCACCATCCCTTGGAATTAAGCCTCCTGATATTCTCCTTCCCCCATTTCTTCATCTTGCTGAAAAACATGCTGGACTTTCATGCAGACAAAGTGATCATGTTTTCCTCCTTAGGCTCTTCAACTACTCACTTTATAGCAAATAC
>NW_024838444.1:0-449 GCF_019175285.1 Sceloporus undulatus
CTCTTGGGGGTCAGTTCTTTTTTTCTAAGGCCAACCTGGGATTGAGAGGGGCCTGACATAGAAAGCCAAGGGGCAGAGAGGAAGGGGTCTTGGGGGTCCCCTCATTCTTTCTCTCTCTCTTGTGGGTCAGATCCCTTTCTCTAAGGCCAACCTGGGACTCAGAGGGGCCAGAGGGATAATGCCATGGGGCAGAGAGGAAGGGGGTCCCCTCTTTCTTTCTCTCTTGGGGGTCCCCTCTTTCTTTCTCTCTCTTTTGTGGTCAGTTCCCTTTCTCTAAGGCCAACCTGGGACTGAGAGGGGAGAGAGGGGGAAGGCCATAGGGCAGAGAGGAAGGAGTCTTGGGGGTCCCCTCTTTCTCTCTTGGGGGTCAGTTCCCTTTCTCTAAAGCCAACATGGGACTGAGAGGGGCTTGAGGGAGAAGGCCATGGGGCAGAGAAGAAGGGGTCTTG
>NW_024838444.1:549-1182 GCF_019175285.1 Sceloporus undulatus
AACGCCATGGGGCAGAGAAGAAGGGGTCTTGGTGGTCCCCTCTTTCTCTCTCTCTTGGGGATCAGTTCCCTTTCTCTAAGGCCAACCTGTGACTGAGAGGGGCCAGAGGAAGAAGGCCATGGGGCAGAGAGGAAGGGGTCTTAGGGGTCCCCCTCTTGCTTTCTCTCTCTCTTGAGGATAAGTTCCCTTTCTCTAAGGCCAACCTGGGACTGAGAGGGGACAGAGGGAGGAGGCCATGGGGCAGAGAGGAAGGAGTGTTGGGGGTCCCCTCTTTCTTTCTCTCTTGGGGGTCAGTTCCCTTTCTCTAAGGCCAACCTGGGAATGAGGGAGGCCAGAGGGAGAAGGCCATGGGGCAGAAAGGAAGGGGTCTTGGGGGTCCCTCTCTTTCTCTCTCTCTCTTGGGGTCATTTCCCTTTCTGTAATGCCAGCCTGGGACTGAGAGGGGCCAGAGAGAGAAGGCCATGGGGCAGAGAGAAATGGGTCTTGGGGGTACTCCTCTTTTCCTCTCTCTTGGAAGTCAGTTACCTTTCTGCAGGTGCTGCTCTTCCTCCATCTTCCTCTGGAGCTCCTTCCAAAGAGTCACATTTGCCATTCTCTAACGTCTGAATGTGCAGCCCTTCTTCCTCTCTTTGG
>NW_024838445.1:0-1182 GCF_019175285.1 Sceloporus undulatus
CTAAGGAAATGTCCCAAACAATCTGCCATATTAGACACTTCAGGGAGTTTGTGCTGTAGATAATTTGAGCAATATAAAAATCATAAAATCACACAGTCACCCAGCTTCCACTCCCAGAAAACCCCCTCCCAAGAGACCCCAGATCTAGTGGACCATCTAGATTTAACTTTTGCTGAAAGAGACACTGACATGCTGCTCCATGCATGTGCTGCAAGCCATTTTAGTAACTTGTGAACACTGAAAAAGTCAAAGAGCAGCTCTCAGGGCATCAGCCAGTTCTATTGTGGTGAGAAATCATTAACTGTTCATTCCCAGCCAAGCTGAAAACCGGTACTTCTTTTTACTTCTTTTCTCTTCACTGGACCTGAAGTAGCCAGGGTGCAGCTGGTAATAAACAAAGAATGGACAATCCAGCAGGCTTTTCCTTTTACAGGAAGTGTGAGCATTAAGGGGGCCAGTGGCATCATTAGGAGGGTGTCGGGAGTTTAGACCGCACTGGGTGGCACCAAGAAAAGGGGTGACACCCGGTTGGACCCTCCTCCCCATTTCCAGCTGCACCGGGACACCTAGGATGGAGGAGAAGTATGAGCGCACACACAGCCTTCCGAACTGCTCTCTCTTGGGCTTCTTCTTCAGGAAAAAGGCTCAGGAGGGAGCAGCTTTTTTTTTTTTTTTTTTCCGATTACAGACACTTTTTTTTAAAATTACAATTAACATAAATTGCACTTC
Organism: Sceloporus undulatus; assembly: GCF_019175285.1. NCBI lineage: Eukaryota > Metazoa > Chordata > Lepidosauria > Squamata > Phrynosomatidae > Sceloporus > Sceloporus undulatus. Next base: position 730 of record NW_024838445.1, read on the forward strand.
CAACTGTGGGAATCTCTATTTAAATGTATAATTTTCCATTTGTATTATCTAACATGTCTTTTCAAATGCTTCCTTCACATAGAAAAAATGTTTTCATTAGTTCTACTATATATCTATGTTGTCATTTTCTCTACACATATATTTACCTTAGTCTTTTGTCTTAATGAGTAAATTTTTCCCCTTATTCTCAGTTAAATCAAAGTAATCATTAGCATCAAAATATGTACAATTGTCTTAATTGAATTTAATTAATTGTAGCAATTTGAATTTCCTATTTTACAGTCATCCATCCCTTTTTTCATTTACACTCTCTCTTAGAAATATTATCTTATCCGAATGTTTCCAGCAAATCGTTAATTAAATCTACATTTTCACTTTATTTCCACTTACTTATGTTTTGACTAGGTTCCTTATATTCCTAACCTTTCTACATTTCTACATAGTCACATACAT
>NW_024838446.1:0-1182 GCF_019175285.1 Sceloporus undulatus
CACACCTCTCGAGACATCTTGTCAGGCCTACAAATCACTGCTTCTGTACCCCTGAGCAAGGAGTCCCCCACTACGACCACACGCCTCCTCCGAGGCTTAGCAGTGACTGTTCCCTCGGGTGGGACTCTCAGGCTCCCCTGCTCTGTCTCTGAAGTCTGTCCATGCTGCTCTTCTTCATCCTCCTTGATATGGGAAAGAGCTTGGAATCGATTCTCTAGGTGCAAGCTCCCCGAACAATTCCTTCTTGGCTTACTTCTCTTTGTGACATTCCTCCAGCTGTCTGCCTTCTCTGTTTGGCAAGTGACCTCTTCCACCCTAGCATCTTCCTCAGCGTGGTAACATAATCCATGATGGGAGGGAGCAATCGTTTTATGGCCGAGTGATTTTATTCAGGAAAGGGCTGCTGGAAGAGATCTGTATGGCAGGTGATTTGATGAATCTCTTTTGGCAGGCCATTCCACAGTCTGGGAGCGGTTGCAGAAAAGGTCCTCTGGGAGGCTGCAGTTTGTCTGGCTTTTATAGGCTGCAATAAATTCCTCCCAGAGGACCTGAGTGTGCAGGGCATATTATATGGAAGTAGCGATCCCTTAAATAGGTTGGAGCCAAGCCATGTAGGACATTAAAGATGATAACCAACACCTCATACTGCTCCCGGAAACCAATAGGCAGCCGGTGAAGTGATTTCAGAATAGGTGTTATATGGTCACTCCTAATTTTTCCCGTGACCAGCCTGGCTGCCATATTTTGTACTAATTGAAGTTTCCGGATTAAGCACAAGGGTAGCCCCATGTAAAGCACATTGCAGAAATCGAGTCATAAAGTTACCAGTGCATGTACTACAGTTTCCAGGTCCCCTGGTTCCAGGAAAGGGCGCAGTTGGCGTATCAGTCAAAGCTGATAGCAGGCACTCCTGACTGTCACATTTATCTGATTTGTCATCTGAAGTGACAGGTCTAGGATCACCCCCAAGCTGCGAACACAGTCCTTTGAGGAGAGTGTGACCCCATCTAGGACTGGAGGTTGCAACCTGATACCCGGTTTAGGGGCCCCTACTGTGAGTACCTCCATTTTGTCTGGATTCAGCTTGAGTCTGTTTTTCTTCATCCAGTCCATTACCGCCCCAAAACACTGATTGAGGGATGACATGCTGGTGGTCAGTTTTTGGCATAAATTGGCAATGTA
>NW_024838447.1:0-1182 GCF_019175285.1 Sceloporus undulatus
AGAGCCAGTGTGCTAATCCTTTTTTTCTGAGATATTTCCAACAAGCACCCATTGCATTTAATTTGGTTTCAAACGATTCTCTCCCCCAGGAATCTTTCTAAAGTGATATAAACCTTTTTGAACACTTGGTTTCTGACCCCAAGAAACAATTACAGTATAAATACCTGCCCTGATTGACTGTTCTTCGACATCAGTCCAATTACAGACTGACAGTCTGTCGGTTTACATGGCTAAAGACCTCACTACACTTGCCAGCTCCACTTGCCATAGAAGTTACTGACTTCTCTCACCATTCTGGACCCTCAACAATTGCAATCAAGATCCACCTAGGTAAAGCCTCACACCATTCACCACTCCCACCTTTGTTACTAGTCTTTGCGTGTATGTGTGAACACCTATATCTGTATATGCGTATATAGGCGTGTATATTGCTTTTCCTCTAAATAAAACATAAAAACCTATTTCAAAAGCCTTTGGAGTTCTCTGTGCTTCCAGACCTGGTATAGTTGAACTGAATCCCAAGGTTGCTTTTGCCCCAACCAAACTATATGTCTGCTTTCAGCTAAGTACCACATTCCCCTAAAAGCATAGCACTTGGGAGTATCCTTCCCAGACTCCAACATGTTTGGTAACAAAGGGCCTCTGGAATCAACCAAGGAACTAAGCAAGCTCAGGTAGGAAAAGAAGCATCAGAAGACAAGCAGGTTTGTGTCCTCCTTTCCTCCCTTCATAGATTTTACTCATAATTGCTAAATGGAACCCCTAAAAATATCTACAAACAAGGATTTGAGCCAATTCTCAGACGTTCTCTCAAACCAGTTCTTAAAATCTGTCAAGTTCATGGCTGCCTCCCAATCCAGAAGGCCCCTCTCCTTTGGTGTCTCTCAAATAGTGCCTCACTAAACTACAAATTCAGATATTCTACAGAATGTTGCTATCACAATTAAACTGCACTTGAAAGGGATCTAGGACTCCTAAAGGCCAATGTGATTCTAGGCTGCATTAATACGAGTATAGTTTCTAGATCAAGGGAAGTAATAGTGCCACTCTATTCTGCTTTAGTCAGGCCTCACTTGGAATAATCCTCACTTGGAATAATTCTGAGCTCCACAATTCAGTTAGAACATGCCCAGAGGAGGGCAACCAAAATGGTGAAGTATCTGGAAACCATCAAGCCCTATG
>NW_024838448.1:0-1182 GCF_019175285.1 Sceloporus undulatus
GGTTTTAACCCCTTACGTCGCAGAAAGCCCCCCCTTTGGGGTCACAGTAGATAAGGGTCTGGGGACCCTTCCCCAAATCAAAGGGACCGCGCGCAACGAGACCCCTTGCCCCCCATTGTGCGCAATGGAGAGAAATGGGGGTGGTCCTTGTTCTTGGAGACCCCCCTTTTTTGCCGTTCCTCCTTAAGAGAAAAGAAGGGGAGGACCCAAACCTTGACTCTGCTCTCTTCCCCAAATTCCTGCTCATTCCCCCTCCTTTTACTTTCCATCTTTCTTTTGCTGTCTGGAATTTGGGGGTCCTCAAAGGGGGCTACGAAGGGGGCTACAAAGGGAGGGTCCCTCTCTATCTATCTGCCTTGGACCCCCCTCCCCAAAAAAGAGACCAACTCCCTCCTTGCATTTCTCCTTTCTTTCCCTTTCCCTTTCCCTTTCATTCTTTCTCTCTTTTGGAGACCCCCCAAAATGGGGGTCCAGGTTGAAGCCCCCAGATCCAAATTAGGGGGGAGGAGGAAGAAAAGGGCCTCCAAATTGGGGCGGGGTACCTCTCCCAACCCCCAAAATGGGGGAGAAGACCCCATCTCTATTTCTCTATCAGGGCCCCCCCAGATAGGGCTATAATGGGGAGGGGTCCTTCCTTTTAAGAACCAGAGGGACCCCTCCCCAGAAAGGGACCAATAATAAGAGGGGGGTTCCTAATGAAACCAATAATGGGGGAGTTCTATTGAAAAGGGATCCAAAATGGGGGAGAAGACCCCCCAATTTATCTCTCTATGGGGGCTCCCCCATTTTGGATCCCATTAAGACACACAGAGACCCCCCTCCCCATTATGGGACCCTTTCTGGGGGTCCCTAATAGAGGAATATAGGGAGAAATAGGGGGGTCTTCCCCCCAGTTTGGATCCCTTTAAGCCATAGACCCCTCCCCATTATTAGTCCCTTTCTGCGGGTCCCTAATAGAGGAATATAGGGATAATAAGGGGGGTCTTCCCCCCCCTTTTAGATCCGTTTAATCAATAAACCCCCTCCCCATTATTGGACCCTGATATATATATATATAGGGGAGGGGGTCTATATGTCCCTTAAAGGAAGGACCCCTCTTCATTATAGACTCAGTTCTGGGGGTCCCTGATAGAGAAATAGAGGGAGAAATTGGGGGTCTCTGTGTATATGTGTGTATGTGTG
>NW_024838449.1:0-1182 GCF_019175285.1 Sceloporus undulatus
CCGATGAACTTGACCTGCCTGGTCGGTGTGAAGTGGGACTTTTCCCTTGACGACCAGCCCGAGGGAGTCCAAGACGTGCAAGGCGAATGAGACTGCTTCCTGCAGCTCGTCTTGGGATTCGGCTGCAAACAGCCAGTCGTCCAGGTAGGGAAAGACCATGAAGCCCTTCTGATGAAGGTATGCCACCACCGGTGCCATGCACTTTGTGAAGACTCGTGGAGCCGTGGCCAAGCCGAAAGGAAGCACGTTGTAGTGGTACGCGGTGGAGCCGACAGCGAAGGCGAGGAATCTCCGGTGGGACTCTCGGATCCCGATGTGGAAGTAGGCGTCCTTCAGGTCGACGGTCGCGAACCACAGGCCCTGGTGAAGCAGAGGCAGAATGGAAGCCAAGGTTACCATTCGAAAGCGACGGTAGTCAAGAAACAAGTTCAATTGTCTCAAGTCCAGGATGGGCCTGATGCCCCCATCCGCTTTCGGTACCGTGAAGTACCTGGAGAAAAAGGCCCGAGGACATTGATCGGGCGGCAAAGGGGAGATTGCCCCTTTACCAAGCAAGGTGCGCACTTCGTCAAGAAGGGTGTCCGAGGGGGGAGTGGACATGAAGGCTCCAGTTGGAGGGAGCTCTTGGAACTCGAGGGCATAACCCCTACGGACGATGTTGAGAACCCACGAGTCCGATGTTATGGAGGCCCAGGTATTAGCGAAGGGCCTCAGAATGTCCAAAAAGAAGAGGGGTGTAGGAGAGACGAAGCGCGCTGCGTCCCTTCAGGCTCTCTTCTTCCCCTGGTCGGTGTCCTGCCGGCGGGACTTGCGGTACCAAGGCGGGAAGTTGCGACGGCCAGAGGAGGAGGAAGACTGCGAGGGGAAGCGGTGTCTCTGGGAGCCCTGCTGCTGGGACTGCCGATCCCGGGGAAAGGTCCCCTATGACTGACCTTGCGGCTGCCACAGGCGCTGACGCTTCCGGAACGGAGAGGCCGGTGCCGAAGACATGCCATGCTTCTTCGCCGTCACCTTCATCCTGAACTTGCGGTTCAAACGGTCGTCGGTCTCGGCGTGGAAGAGCCCGGTCCCGTCAAGCGGCATGTCCTCGATGGCCGCCCTGACCGTGGGGTTGAGGTCGGAGGCCCTTAACCAGGCGTGGCGTCGAAGTGCCATGGATGCTGACATGGCCCTCCCGGAGCA
>NW_024838450.1:0-1182 GCF_019175285.1 Sceloporus undulatus
TTAGTCTCAAAGGTGCTACAAGACCTATTTACAAACTGATTTTACAGATTAACAACACTCTTTCAACCTCATGGGATGGCAAAGGCAAACCTCCTCTGAACAAATCTTGCCAAGAAAACCTATGATAACTTCACCTTAGAATCACCATAAATTGAAAAAGACTTGAAGGCACACAACAACAACAACAACAACAACAACAACAACATAAATATTTTAATAAAATAAAATAAACAAACAGAGAGCAGGAATGTCTCTTACCTTCAGCTTCATATTCCTCGCTATCCTGAGATCTCCAGCGCTAAGACAGAAAACAGAAAAAGAACCTGATCAGACTTTTTTGGGATACGGTGGAGCAGACCTTATTCACTCGCTGCAGCAGAATTGACCAAGAGTCCAGTCTCATCTAAATGCTAACAGATTTATTGTGGCAGAAGTGATGGTCAATGCAAAATATAATATTTTGTCTCCTTTGTACTTGGGGTGGTTGTGGTAATGGCAGTGTGTTTGTATGTGGAAGATTATCACGCTTATGAATTTAAAGATGTAGGGGTTACACACACTTCTGCCTCCAAAATCTAATAGGCTTTAAGATGTTACAAGATTCCTCTGCTGTTGTCATCACTGTTCAAGTGTTTAAACAATTCCACAATTGGGAAATGTTCAGACACCATCCAGCTTCTGATCTCTTCTGTCCTCATGAGGCTAAAAGGGGGGGAAATTATCATTTGAGCCAATCTATTCCGACTACTGCGACCATCTTTAAACACTTCTGTTTCAAGACAACTTTCAAAGCAACATCTGTGACTCCCATTCATAAAATAAAACAACTTTCTTCTCACACACAGAGATGCACCCCTGCTGCTCCTGATCTCCCCCTGACAAAAGATCCACTTGGAATACAAAGAGCCCCTGAGGAATTTGGAAAAACAACAACAAATGGATGGCCAGGAGGACAAAATTAATGTGACGTGGAAGCCAGATGGGGCGGGTGGATGGAGATGGGTTTGTTTTGTTCTGAAAACCCTGCCGCTTAAGCAGACGGAACGGGTTTGATCCTTGTGGGGAAAGGGACAGCCACAAACACAGCGTAAGACATAAGGTGGAGGGGGGGGGGGGACAACCAGTGAAAAGTCACATAATAATAATAATAATAAAATGTTTATTTATATACCGCCCTATCAA
>NW_024838451.1:0-590 GCF_019175285.1 Sceloporus undulatus
CATGTAGTCAGCTTGCAAAGGAGGGGGTAGGAGCCCTAGAGAAAAGGTTTGGAAGATCCCCACATGAAGTTTGGAAGTTGCTAGACAAGAACAACCATCACCCCAAAAGGAGAGTCTTTGTTTTTGGCCTCACACTTGATGGCTCAGTGATTAAGTCATTGGCCATCTATTCATCTGTTTGCCTTCCTTGATTGTGTTCAGATGTAGGTGCACTGACTCACTCTATTCTTTACCTTGGTTTAACAAAAGCCCAGGCCTTCATACCCTTTGTCTTGTCTGAAGTTAAGCCATCACATCAAGTTCATAGCAAGTTCATAGCCCAAGGTTACAAACTGTCTATAGGAGCCTCAGTCTAAGCATACACCAGGGTGCTACATTTAGAATACAGCCTGGGTTCATGTCAGATCAAACTCTGATTTTAGCTCACCCTGTCATCTCATCATCTATATCCACATCTGGTTTTCTCTGAGCCAACAGAGTGCACCTTTCCAGTCCAAAGTGTATTTTTTAGGCTTTTCAGGCTAACTGAAGCCTGAAAAGCATAGAAATACACTTTGGGTTGGAAAGGCGCACTCTCTCAGCCTCAGTGG
>NW_024838451.1:690-1182 GCF_019175285.1 Sceloporus undulatus
CTGTAGCGGTGGTGATGATGATGATAATATTATCAGGCCTGTCTGTGCGTTGGGGGGGGGGATTGAGGTCCTGCCACACCTTAATCAACATTAATGTCACCACCTCTGGGCATTCTTGTTTTGCACCACTAGCCATCATGGCTCAGTGTTACATAATCCCAACAATCCAAGCTATGAACAGACAACTGAAATATGCCCTTGTGTTTTTTGTTAGAATCTTCATATTTGAAGGCATGGCTACCAAACTCAAGAGGCGGACGAAGTTTAAGGAGGAATATACAAGAGAGTTCCCATCCATAAAGTGGGGTCGCACGGAATTCGAAGCAACATGTGTTCTGTGCAAGTAAGTTCATATTGTAAACTAAGTGGAAATGAAAATTATTAAACACTACTCCATCCCTAAATGTTACTTATGTAACATCATTTTTTCCCCATTTTCACAGCACTTATTTTTCCATATCGCATGGTGGGAGAAATGACATCACCTCTCAC
>NW_024838452.1:0-1182 GCF_019175285.1 Sceloporus undulatus
TTACTGCAGTGCTACACATTTTTGGAATAAAGGAAATTTTCATAGAGGGAACAGAATTCTTATTGGGAGGGCAATGTCCCTGTTTTGTCCCTCACAGCAGCTACATTCCTGTTTTTCACACTCACGGGTAGGGTTGCCATAAGTGAGGACCTCCAAACTGGGACAAATGTAGGACAAATGTAGGGCAACATTTTCAAATGTAGGACACATTTTTTAAAAATGGAGGACGTGCAAAAAAAATTGAGTTTTTTAAAAAAATGTTAATATAAATGCATGTTTTTAGGCATGATCAAAATGGAGGACATTTTGGCATTATTCCTAGACAGATGGCAGAAATTAACTTGCCCTCGGGTTCAACTTTACTTCTCAGAAGTGTGTACTTGGTGAAGGGACTGTGGTTTTTCTTCACTGCGCATGAGTTTGTAAAAATCACAGCAAGTTACATTGGCCGTGCCTCAGAGGCCTGTTGATATCAATATCACCATCATCATCATCATCACTATAATTGTCCAAGAAAGGCAGACTTGTTAGCATTCAAAGCGCCATAAATATACAGAAAATGTACTTGCATATATTTAATAATAAAAAATAAAGGAAAAAAAATAAAAAACAAGGCAGGGGTGTATATATTTAATTATAACAATTAATGTAATAAAATAAAAAACAAGCAATAATAAAATTAATAAAACAAAACAAAAACAAAGCAATAATAAAAATTAATAAAATAAAACAAAACAAGTAATAATAAAATAAAATAAAAACAAGCAATAATAAAAATTAATAAAATAAAAAATAAAAATCAATAATAAAAATTTAAAAATTAAGTAAAATAAGTATTTTATATTTTTAAAAATAATTTAAAAAACCCAAAATACCAAGGTAGACCTAATGGCCACTGACTCAGCTTTCCTCCTCTTCCTCTGGCCCAATTCTGCCCTGGCCTTCAGGCACCCTTCCTCTGGCTCATTCCTCCTCCTCCTCCTCACGATGGCTGGCGCGCGCGGAGGAAAGTGGGGCAGGCATGCGCGCGCGCAGATGGAAGCAGGGCAGGTGCGCGCGCTGCCACTGGCCCCTGCTGAGGCCTGGGCGGCACATGCCGAGGAGCCCGTCCTCTTTGGCCAGCTGGCCAATGGCAGGCTGGCCAAAGCAAGGGACGAGCTCCTGTTTTGGAGCCCCGCGCAC
>NW_024838453.1:0-1182 GCF_019175285.1 Sceloporus undulatus
CTTAGGGCTGAAGCATGGCTTTGGTGCGACTTCTGGACTCTTAGGACGCATGCATCATTGAAACACCATACCTCCACTGTGACTCGAAGCAGCTTTATTTTGGCTGTCTGTAACAGGCCTATGATTCTGATTTCTAGAAGACTCCTCCTCTTCCTCTCCTTTCTTTTAATGGACAGGCACTACCCCTCTCTCAATGCAATGACAAATGTTGGTTGGGCTTTAGGAAAACAAAGAAGGAAGGGAAGCCATTTTGCTGCTACAATTGCATTCAATGCCCAGAGAAGAAGATTTCAAACCAGACCGGTAGGAAAGTTACTATTCCGTATTTATCAGCTGTATCAGCCATCATATGAACATCTCAGAAACTTGATTCTCTAATATTATAAATGTTTCAATTTGTTGAAAAATGGCTAATATGAAAATGCTTTCAAGTGATTACAAGTAAGCTAGAATAGCTTGTATTTACAAGTAGGATCCCTGCTGGTGCAGTGGTTGAATGCCTGTACTCAGCTACTCACTCACAAACTGCAAGGTTGCAAGTTCAATGGCAGCCAAGGGCTCAAGCTCAACTCAGGCTTTCTTCCTTCTCAGGGTGCTAAAAGGAGTACCCAGCTTGTTGAGGGCAATTAGTTTATACATTGTAAACTGCTTAGGGAGTGCTTACATGCACTGATAAGTGGTATAGAAGTGTACTTGCTATTGCTATTGCTAAGCTTTTTCAGATTTTGTGAATAACAATTAGTACCATGATTTTGTGGTTAGGTGGGGAGTTAAACCCCATCTAAACCATTGATTTTTAAAATGCTGTCTCACTAGATATGTTATTAAATCATGCGTGCATCAGAAAAAATGAGAAGTTAACTTCTGCCAGTTATGTCCAGGTCTGTTCTAAATATACCAATAACATGAACACAGACTGTTTGGGTTGCCTTGTTAAAGAAAGAAAGGAGCAGGTAGACTGTGACCTTATTGTTCTTCCTCATAGACAGGGTGTCCTTCTTGCAAGTTGTAGCAATGTGCAAGTGCTTTGACTTCTGCATTAGCTAGCAGTCTCTTTGTAGAACCACTTCAATGAACCTTTCAATTTCTAAAGGATTTTGCAGCAGCCTATATGTTGGAGTTCAACTCCCAGACATCCCATAAACAAATCTACTGATGATCTACACTGTAAAAATAATGCAG
>NW_024838454.1:0-589 GCF_019175285.1 Sceloporus undulatus
CTTGTGTTGTCTTCAAGCCTGTCAAAAGAGAGCATGAAAGTAACCGGAAGGAGAAAGCAAAGTCCCACATTTGCTCCCATAATCTCCCCCTGAAGCTTTTCCCAGCATGCCCTAGTCCTCAGTCTCCCTCCCAGGCTCCAGCTTTTCCTAGAGAGATGGAAACCTTCAAGGGAGAGTCCTTGGGGGTCAAGTCAAGCTCTCCTCTGCTTCCTCAAGGCCTCTTTCTCCATCCATTGCTGGCCTTTGGAAGGGAGACATAGACTGCTCTTGGAAAAGTTACTTTTGGAGGGACAGGGACTCCCCAAAGCTCCCAGTCTGGCTCTAACATTAAGGACTTCAAATATCTGCAATGAACTGGGCCAGGTCTTACGCTAGGAGTGGGGATCCTGGGGCTCTCACTCTGTATCTCTATTAAGAAAAAGACTGAATCTGCATGACTGGTGCTATGTTTCATACTCTTGGGATGGGCAGCCAGGAAAACAGAATGCTTGAAAGAATTCAAAGGTTTATTGGATGGATGGAGATAGAAGTGCAAGAATGCTTTAAAATCATATGTTCTGAATCAAAGACAGCATCAAAGAGGCTCTAA
>NW_024838454.1:689-1182 GCF_019175285.1 Sceloporus undulatus
GATCCTGATGGTCCTCTGAGAGGAAAATGCCAGACCCTGAAACCAATCCTGGTCAGCTTTTGGGAAAGGGCCCTCAAAGTTTGGTCCAAGCGGCTCTCAGCCCCTTGAAGACTGTCCCTTCCCTGAGTCTTGCTCTCCTGGAGGCTTAGAGGGGATCCTGGGGGACCTGGGCTCTTCCTCTTCTTAGGGACCCTGAGCCCCAAGTTCACCTGACAAACAGTAATTCGCCCATGAGGAGCCCCCCGTTCCCTGCTCTGTCCTGGCACATGCCTTAGGAAACCTCTTCCATGGACATTTGGGAGCTCCTAATCTTAGTGGAAATGGGAACCTCTGGAATCCTCCTGTTCTTCCCAACCGGGAAACAAGGTATAGTTGTGAATCTCTTCCAATAAAAAGAGGGGTTATCGTTGTTGTTGTTCTAATAACAGGGCTCCAGTCAATTGAGAACTTCTTCAGGCAGTAAAGGGAGGTTTATGCAAATGCAGAATGACAT
>NW_024838455.1:0-1182 GCF_019175285.1 Sceloporus undulatus
GAAATTTAATATCTGCAAAGTATTGGCAGTTCCACCAATGTGTACAGCTCTGTCAAGGCTGCGGTCATTCAGGATCTGGCTCCACGTTTGTGAAACAGTTTTCCTTTGCACCTCTAGCTGGAGGAAAATCTGATCCACTTTTGTAAAGGGTTGAAGACCTTCCTCTTCAATTCATTGGATTAAGTTGTTGAGTGTACTTAGTAGGTGAGATAGATAGCAACTGATGAGGATTTTGTTTTTAGCATATTAATATATTATTTTAGTATTGTAATATTTTAGCATTTTTTAATGTGGTGTTTTATCATTCGTTTTTGATTGTATATGTTCCGATGTAACACCCTTTGGTGGAAAGGGTGTTATAAATAAACGTTGTTGTTGTTGTCATATACTAGTCTTCTTTAGAGCAATGAAATTTGGGTAGCAATTAAATTTGGGCCTAAGTAAAATTCCACCAAGAATTCACTATAAATTACAGAAAATTTATGATGCCTTGCTACAGTAGGGCAGCCTATAGCTGGAATACCATCTATAGCGTGGAAAAGCGTGAAAATGCCTCCATTTGTATTTTTTTAAATTCCCTTATGTGACTGTAATGAATGAATATCCCTCAGCTTGTTGTCCAACTGGCAGGAAAGCAGTCTTCCTTCATTGTGGCCTTCCCCAACAATAACAGCTAGGCTCTGGAAAATTCACACACACATGCACAGAGAGAGAGAGAGAGATCAGGGAAGGCGGGAGGGAGGGAGGGAGGACATACGGACTGATCCCTAAGGGAGAGAATTAACACATTTGAGCCACTCACCCTGCAGATAACAAAGCCTGGAAGTTAACAAAAGGGAAAGAGCAAACAATCCTTGAGGAGAAGCTAATCAAAGCCAAGCATACACAACCCTGTTTTGACAGACATTATATAACGCTGGTGGTATACCACTGGCATTGACTCCAACAGGGCATACAATATGCAACCAAGTACAGCAATAGATATTAACAGGACTACTGCAGCACATAAGAGTGAGGGTGAGAATCAACACACACAATAGTCAGAGAAAGGAATCATCATGCCATCTAATAGCAAAAACTCTCTTAAAGAGATCAGGCTAGCAATACATGTACTGTATCTCCAGAGGGCAAGTAGTTTTCTAGCTGGTATGTTTCAAGAGTGCTTAGATTGAACTCCACCAA
>NW_024838456.1:0-1182 GCF_019175285.1 Sceloporus undulatus
GGGGAAAACTCTACAACTTTAGCAAAAAGAAAACTAAATCATCAAGATAATTATAAAGGGGAAATAATTACCTCTGCCGTGTCCTGAACTCTCCAAGCGCAGGTGTTTAGCAGGAGAAAATAATATGTTTGTGAGGTCCAAAGAAGTTGGGATACCTCCGTCAGTTAATTTCCACAACGGAATTCAACTTTTTGTTCCACTGAACTCTGAATTCCTTAATATCCAAGGTATAGCTTTCCAAAAAGTGTAAATGAACTAGACTTGTAATCTTCCAAATGTGGCATGGATGATTTGATTTTACATTTATATTTAAATTATATTATTCTCTGCTCTGGGGGAAAAGGGGCTTTTATATGAAATGAATGATATGTTATATGTTCTATAATATTTTATATTGTTTCACATATATGTTGCTTTTTCCCAGAGTGGGTGGGACTCAAGAGAGTTTCCTAACAGAGTCAACGAAAAAAACCTTCACAATATTTTTTTTAAATGATTTATTTCTTTAAAAAAACAATTAAATTCACCCGAAAAGCAGTGAGATGCACTCAGAGCTAATGGCCTATATATGGACTCCAACAAAAGAGGATTACTCACTGGACACACTCAGCGGTAGGGTTGCTGAGGGTCTCTTTCTAAGATGGTGAGATGGTGTCCACTACACCAGAAACATCTGTTTTTCACAGTACCAGGTTCTGAGGTCCAAAGAGATGGTTAAGAGGTAAATGGTCACCCTGTTTAAGCATTTGAAGGGATGTCATATTGAGGAGGGAGGAAGCTTGTTTTCTGCTGCTCCAGAGAACAGGATGCAAGTTCCAGGAAAAGAGATTCCAGCTCAACATTAGGAGGAACGTCCCGACAGTAAGGACTGTTCAACAGTGGAACACACTTCTTTCTCGGAGAGTGGTGGAGTCTCCTTCTCTGCAGGTCTTTCAGTAGAGGATGGATGGCCTTCTGTCGGGGGATGTTTTGATTGTAGGTTCCTGCATGGCACAAAGGGGGTTGGCCCTTGTGGTCTCTTCCAACTCTATGGTTCTATGGTTTAGACACTAAGGATTTATCACACCATCCTGTTGTTTAAGCAAATGGAAATATGCCTTGCTGTGGTTACATGGAACTGGCAACCTTGTTCCAGTGACCCAGATGTGATAGGTGGTTCCCTGTGTAGTCTTAGAAGGGGCA
>NW_024838457.1:0-1182 GCF_019175285.1 Sceloporus undulatus
TTTCTGTTAATACCTTTCCCCCAACTTTCTTCAGCTAACATCCCACATATTCCAAAGGCTATCTATCAAATAACTATTCTAGTCAGCTGCAACAAATCCTACCCTCTATCTAGCTAACCCTTTCCACAACCCATAATCCCCAGTCAAATTTATAAACTAAAGCAATGATCTACACTAATAGCAATTAAATAGCAATTAAGAGCTAATAGCAATTAAAAGCTAAAATTAAGAAAATATAACTTTAAAACATAAAGACACATGGACAGACAAACCTAACACACAAATCACAAGGGCATTTCCTTATCACCACATGAATAAAAATATATTCTTTGTATTCCTTCTTCACAAAAATAATGTTAGTTCATTTCTGGGATTTTTGTGGCTTCTTTCCTGGGTGGCCTTTCTGATGTCTTACTAGGTCTGACTTCCAAGAAAAACATTTCCCACAATGCTGGCACTTGTATGGCTTCTCTCCTGTGTGGACTCTCTGATGTTTCACTAGGTCTGACTTCCAAGAAAAACATTTACCACAATGCTGGCATTTGTATGGCTTCACTGCTGTGTGAACTCTCTGATGTAACACTATGTATGACTTTGAAGAAAAACGTTTCCCACAATGCTGGCACTTGTATGCCTTCACTCCTGTGTGAACTCTCTGATGTTTCACTAGGTTTGACTTCAAAGCAAAACATTGTCCACAATGTTTGGCTTCTCTCCTGTGTGGACTCTCCGATGCATGACCAGGGCTGACTTGTAAGCATACTTTTTCCCACAGTGCTGGCATTTATGTGACTTCTTTCTTGTGTGGACTCTCTCATGACTCACAAGTTCTTCTGTAAACAAGGACAATGACAGACAAGACTGAATCTCAGCATTAAGAGAGGAAGGTGTTACCCCAAGATTTAGTCCCACGTTCACCCCTCCCTATGTGAAATTAGATTTATATAGTTGGTGTGAGTGACCGTAGCACAACCCTGTTCTGGATGCCCTTAATCCATATAATGATTGTATCCTTACTCCTAGGAGCTAGCAAAGAAGACATTGTAGGGAAACTGCCATAAGGAAATCAGTGGAAGCAGATAGTCAGACAGTTGAAAAATATTCCAATAAATACATGTAAAAATACTTTTATTGAAAAGTGGCATCATTTCCTGTGAGACTGCCATAGAGTGTTGAGTCAGA
>NW_024838458.1:0-1182 GCF_019175285.1 Sceloporus undulatus
TAAAAGCCCCTGAAAAAGTGGGGTGACAGAGGATTAACCAGGACTGTCTCTGCCAAACTCGGACAGTATATTATTTGCGTCCTTTCATAAATTGGCCCAGACGTGACACAGATGAAGCTAATAGGATAGTGACTCACCAATGAGCTGTTGTACTTCAGCATCCTCTTTCTGTTGGAGCCCAACTCCCTCCGCTTGGCCTCTGTGTCGGCCATCAGGTGGGCAGGGGTTCTGGTGGTGCTGCACTTGGGTCACTTCCAGAAAGAGAGGCCCCAGAGCCGTGTACAAAGAGGCCGAGATGAAGTTCCTGAGAAAAGGGACCGGGGTTAGGATTGGCTTGGCAAGAAACCCTGCAGCACTCAAAGACACAGAGAACAGCATCCTGCTGGTGACATACGCAGGTGACATATGCCTCCTTTGGGCCAATGCAGAAGTGGGCATGCCCTTCCTCCCTCTGCTTCAAACAAAGCTCCCTGGACCTAGCATAGATTCACTGCAGCTGCCCTACACAACAGATACTCCATGCCTTATTAAAGTGGTGGGGGATTAGGGCATGGAAAATTGGAGAGGGCCCTGGTTATGTCCCTGTAGCTAGATGTGAAATGAGTGCATCATAAATAAATAAATAACCTACTTTCCTTCTGCATTCCTCCTCTTTTCCCCATCATCAGCTCCTTTCCCAAGAAGGCTGCAGCCACACCATAGAAATAAGGCACTTTGACACCGCTTTAACCACTCAGTGCTGTGGAATCCTGGGATTTTACCTTTGGACACTTAGCATTCTCTGCCACAACAACTACATGGAGAGTTAAAGCCGTTTCAAAGCGGATTATTTCTGTAGGGCAGATACAGCGTGAGTCAGTTGTAAGAGAATAGAAGCAGCCCATTTTTGTATTTTCTCTGCTAATAGGGTTGCCATAACCCGGCGACCCCCGTGCCATTGACGGTTTCGGGGGGCCCCTCCCGGTCACGGTACGGTTTGGGCCCCCATCCGTGCCTTGTTCCCGGTTTGGGGGGTCTGCTCCGGCCATTGCCGCTGCCTCTAATGCAGCTGCTGTGGCGCCGACCCACCTCCTCCTCCTCCTCCTCCTCCGGCTCCACCTTCCTCCTCTTCCTCGGCGGGCCGGCGGCAAAAGCGCTGCTGCCACCGCGCCCCCACTGGGAGGGGCCAGTGGCAGCGCGCAC
>NW_024838459.1:0-1182 GCF_019175285.1 Sceloporus undulatus
TAAATAAAATGTATTATTGTTATTATTATTGTAGAATCACAGAGTTGGAATAGACCACAAGGGCCATCCAACCCACTTCTGCCATGCAGTAATAGATATTCCAAGCACCATCCAGCCTCTGTTTAAAGACCTCCAAATAAGAGGACTCCACTAAACTCTAAGGGAGTATATTCCACTGTCAAAGAGCTCTTCCTGTCCCAAGGTTCCTCCTAATGTTGAGATGGAACCTCTTTCTCTGTGACTTGCATCCATTGTGGTGTCTCTTTTTCTCTGTAGCAGCAAAAAGCAAGCTTGCACCATCTTCAATATGACCCTTTCCAATATTTAAACATTGATATCATATCTGCTATTAATTTTCTTTTCTCCAGGGTAAACATACCCAGCTCTCTAAGCTGCTCCTCATAAGGCTTTATGGTTTCCAGATCCTTCACCATTTTTGTTGCCCTCTTCTGGGCATGTTTCAACTTGTCAACATCCTTTTTGAATTGTGGAGCCCAGAACTGGACACAGGATTATTCCAAGTGAGGCCTGACCAAAGCTGATTAGAGTGGCACTATTACTTCCCTTGATCTAGAAACTATACTTATATTGATGCAGCCTAGAATCACATTGGCCTTTTTAGATGCCGCATCACACTGTTGGCCCATTTTCAACTTGTGGTCTACTAGGAGTCCTAGATCCCTTTCAAGCGTAGTTTAATTGTGATAGCAACATCCAGCAGAATATTTGAATTTGTAGTTTCGTGAGGCACTATTGCTCTCCACTCTAAATACCGCATTGCAAATTGCCAATTCTTAGAACCAGCTTCCCTGGCTCATCCAGAATGGTACTGGGGTTTAGGGGGGAATTTAGTAGTTTAAATGCTAGTAGTTTTAAGTAGTTGGTAAGGATAGTGGGACTTAGAACAGCTTGGGGAAAGGAAGCAGTTGTGGAGGCTCTTAACTGACTGGTTTGTGAGCTTTGGGTGGTAGGCATGCCCCCGGGGGGAGAGGCGTATGTGAACGGTGGAAGAAGGAGGCAAGAGGTACCTTGGCAGCCGGGCTTTTTAGGGGCTGAAGGACGAGGAAAGGGAAGGAGTGTGAAAGTAGTTAATGACAGAGGAGAAAGGTTTTGACGCTTCAGAGACTGCTTAGACGTGTTAATGGACTCTTCTGCCTGAGTTCCTCAGTAAACCTTTTGGTG
>NW_024838460.1:0-1182 GCF_019175285.1 Sceloporus undulatus
ACATTGGTGACTCATGTTCACCTTGTGGTCTACTAGGACTCCTAGATCCCTTTCACATGTAGTCTTGCTAAGCCAGGTGTCCCCCATCCTATATTTATACATTTGATTTTTTCTACCTAAGTGCAATATCTTACATTTCTCACTGTTGAATTTAATTTTGTTACTTTTGATCCAGGTTTCTAATCTATTGAGATCATTTTTAATTTTGATCCTGCCCTCTGGGGTATTAGCTATTCCTCTTAATTTGGTGTCATCTACAAATTTGATAAGCATGCCCTCTATTCCTTCATCTAAATCACTGATAAAGACGTTGAATAGATTTAGACTGTAAATTTCTCAGGACAGATACCTGTTTTACTCTTTAAGGTGATATAAATATTGAATAATAATCTTTACTTTAGGTGAATAAAACTATAACACGTTGGGTGACACATGATGGACTACTTTTCAAACTTAGGTGACTTCTGAATGTAGTTTGCCATATGAATTGGGGTATTCAAAGATAGACACTCAAAAATCCTACAGGAAATATATAAAACTCTGGAAGCACCAGTCAGTTCTAGGAGTTATATATAACCTATATGTTTATCTGTTGTTTTATATCCAAATGTCTCCCAAAGTGAAACTGAATGAAGTATAGGTTACATCAACATAGCTAAAACAAAATATAATGCAAAAATTAAACATGTTTAAGCAAACAATTCAATTAAAACATTGATTCAAAAGAGTTAAAATACTTTCAAAATATAATTAAAAATACAGAGCACCCTATTAAAAACCCTTCTGCCTTGACCAATTAAAAGTAGAAGGTCTGTTTAAATAAAATGCTCCTTGCCTGCTGTCAAAAAGAAAATGAACAGGGTTCTAACCAACTCTCCCTCACCAGGGAGCTGGAAAAAGCACAAAGTAGGCCTTCTCCTGTATCCCCATTAGAAGAACTTGTGATCAAAAGTTCCAACATTATTTATGTAGAGTAACAAAAAGCCAACTTTTTTGTGGAAATGTGGCTAGAAAAAAGTTTAGATATATTAGAAATGGATAAATTAACAATGACATTAAATGAGAATGATGAAGAAGAAAATGTTGCTTGGGCAAGGCTGCTGCAAATATACCAATCTGATAAGAGAGAAAAATGATTAGCTAAAATAAATAAGTATATAAATGAATAAGTAGTAAACATAG
>NW_024838461.1:0-1181 GCF_019175285.1 Sceloporus undulatus
AAACAGACACTAATCCTCTTTGCATAGCCTCCCTGAGGCCTTGCCATAAACAACAGAACAATACACAGATCAACATGGAAATCACTCCACCCTACTCAGGGTCACACAGTATGTGTATGTATATATATATATATATATACACACACACACACACACACACACACCCAACTCTCCTCCATGCCAGTATTCTCTGAAGATGCCAGCCACAGATGCTGGTGAAATATCAGGAACAAACTCATCTAGAACATGGCCACATAGCCCGAAACACACACACACACACAACCCTATAGATACCAGCCATGAAAGCTTTCAACTTCACATTGTCATTACTGTTTTGCCAGCCTGAAGCCTGTTGATTAGAGCCTTTGTAAAGTTTTTTAAATCTAATTTCATTGAGTGACTGCAAGTTCTAATATTGTGACAGTGAGGGAAGGAGGCTGCGATTTTAAAAAACTGATTTCCCCAAACCACACACATTTTATAATGTGTCTGCATACATGTATGTGCCTTCAAGTCTCCTGTCAATGTATGACAACTCTGTGATTTTTTTCATAGGGTTTTCTTAGGCAAGGGACCCTCAGAGGTGGTTTTGCCAGTTCCTTCAGGCCACATAGCCCGAAAAACCCACAAAATGCAGCAGCCAGATTGGTCACTGGAACTTCCAGGTCAGACCATATAACACCTGTATTAAAATCTTTAAATTGACTGCCAATTAGCTTCTGGGTGCAGTACAAAGTGTTGGTCATTACCTTTAAAGCCCTACATGGCTTGGGCCCGAGCTACTTGAGGGAACGCTTCTCCCTGTATAATCCACCCCACACTCTCAGAACAACTGGGAAGAATCTACTAGAACATATAAAAGTCAGACTAGTAACTACTTCCCAAAGAGCTTATACAGCTCTGACTCCCATGTTTTGGGACAAGCTTCCAGAAGAGATCAGACTGATTACAACCTTAGATGCCTTTAAGAAGGCACTAAAAACTTACCTCTTCCGGCAAGCATACCCCCCCCCCTAATCTTCTATAAAGACCTGAAGAAAACTTCACCTCATGAAAATGCAAGATAACCTTACCGCAGGATGCAATGTGGTTTTAATATTGTATTGTTATATTTTGATATATTACATTGTTTTTAAATTGTAATTTGAGATATTCTATCATTGAAATACTGTTGTAATCCC
>NW_024838462.1:0-1181 GCF_019175285.1 Sceloporus undulatus
TGCCATTTCTTTTTTCAGTTTATCGTTAAATTTGTCATCCTTAATTAGCGTATCATTCAACCTCCATGCCCATTCTTTTTTCAACTGTTGGGTTTCTAATAGAATCTCAATTTGATTGTGATCTGAAACCACTCGAGGAGCTATTTCCATTCTTTTTATTCTTGAAATTAGTTCTTTTGATACTAAAAACAAATCTATTCTTGACAGAGAGTTGTGGGTACCTGAAAAAAAAGTAAAACCTTTTTTCCCCCCATATAGATGTGACCATGTGTCCACCAACTCAAATTCATCCATCATTTCAAAACAAGTACTGGGGAGTTTGCCTTGATTATTTTTAATTTTTTTCTTTGATTGTCTATCTTGTTTTGGCTTCAACACCCCATTAAAATCTCCGACAATTATCATTTTGTTATTTTTACATTTAAGTAATTCATTAATCAGTTTTTTAAAGAAAGAACTTTTATTTTCTAACGGGGCATATACATTGATTAATTGTAACTTTTCCGATCCCGTATCCACCTCTATAATTATACATCTACCCTCTTTATCTTTGTAAATTTCTACTGCATCAAGCCTTCTACTGACATATATTGCCACTCCTCTTCTTCTCTTCTTTTCATCCGCAGAGCAAAAAAAACTTCCCAGCTTTGGATTCCTTAAATATCTTATTTCATTCTGTCTAATTTTTGTCTCTTGAATACACACAATATCTAAATTATTTTTTTCTAGATAATGGAACACTTCTTTCCTTTTATAGTTCTTATTTAGTCCTCTTACGTTTAGGGATCCTATTTTTATCCCCTTCATCTTGAGAATTATTATTATAATTGTTATTGTTTGTATGTATTTTTATATATATGTTCTTTTCTCCCCTTTCCTTTTCTTTCTATTGTGTTTCCTCTCTTTCAGATCCTTCTCTTTCTTCTCCCGATAAACTCAATTGGTCCATTTCTTGAGGGGTCTTCACCCCTCCTGCGCCCCTTTGTTCTGTAAACTCATTCTCACCACTATCTCCTTCTCCTTTCTCTTTCTCAGACTCCTGTTCTTTTCTCACCTGGGCTTTAATCTTTCTATAAAATTCTTTAGCCCTCTCTACCGTGTGTATTTTATATCTCTTGTGTCTATATGTTACCGTGATACCTTCCACTTTTTCCCAACGATATCTAATTTCCTTCCTTTGC
>NW_024838463.1:0-1181 GCF_019175285.1 Sceloporus undulatus
GTTGGTCTCGAATCCTTTCAATATCATATACAATATAATAAACAATATAATAAACAATATAATTTAGACCATTTTTGAGATATTATTGATTGATTGGGATACTGATTACCCCAACATGTAAAATACATTTAGTCAACAAGGAATTATAGTGAATTTAGCCATATCTCTCCTAATTTCAAAAACCGTTCTGGGGAGTACTCTGGGCTTGAGGGCCACTGGGCCCATCCCCAATTTAGGTTCAGAGAAATTCTTCCATATCCCTCAGCATTTCACAGATGGGGAAAGCAAGACATATATGGACAAGCAATACCAGAAGGGGGTCAAGATGGCCAAAGTTGTTAATGATGAAGATCACACAAGCGAGGAAGGGCACAGCAGTTTGCTTTTGCTTCCGACTCCTGGCAAGACCCTGCCCCTTTCTCTCCTCCCCTCTCCCTCTTTTGAGTTGATGGGCTGCACACGTCTTTTGAACTTGGAACACATTTTGCAGTAACTGAAGTGAACTGAGGAGAAGAGGGAAAGTAGGAGCAGGAGAGAGAAATGGGTCATTTTCAAAGCCCCTGAAAAAACGAGGTGACAGAGGATTAAGCAGGACTCCCTCTGCCAAACTGGGACAGTTGTTCTCCGCTTGCTTTCATGAACCGGCCCAGCAGTGACCCAGATGAAACTAATAGACAGGATGGCAATTTACCAAAGAGTTGTTGCACCTCGGCAGCCTCTTCTTCTTGGAGCTCAACTCTCTCCGCTTGGCCTCTGTGTCAGCCATCAGGTGGGCAGGAGGTCCTGGTGGGCCTGTGCTTTGGTCACTTCCAGCAAAAGATACCGGAAAGCAGTGTACAAGGGGGCCAAGACGAAGTTCCTGAGAAAAGAGACCAGGGTTAGGTTTGGTTTGGAAAGAAACCCTGCAGCACTCAAAGCCACAAAGATCGGCATCCTGCAGGTGACATACGCAGGTGACATGCCTCCTTTGGGCCAATTGAGAGGTGGGCATCCCTTCCTCCCTCTGCACCAAACAAAGCCCCTTGGACCTAGCATAGACTCACAGAAGCTCCCTTACACAACAGTTACTCCATACCTTGTTAGATTAGCTGGGGATCAGGGGATGGGAAATTGGAAAAGGCCCTGGTTATGTCCCCATAGCTAGATGTGAAATGAGTGCATCATCTGCTGAAACCTGCAAA
>NW_024838464.1:0-1181 GCF_019175285.1 Sceloporus undulatus
CCCCTGAGATATTTAGGATTCTCTTACAACATTCCAAAACGAAGTACTATCAAAACAGCACAGCCTCTGCAGTTCAGAAGATGAATATGGTAAACCCTGTGGTTACTGCCTAATGAGCAGATAATCTTACCTCCTGAGATGCTTGAGAGAGACTCTTGTTTTTACTTCCTTTCGGTCTTCCTCTTGGTCTTTTAAGAGATGTTTGTCCTGTTGGTTCCTAAATATAGGAAGACATGCTATTGAAGCAAGGATTGCAGCAAAGTTCCTAAATACGAGCAATGGCACAAATCCAACTGTGTCACTGAGTGATTCAGTTTTAAATATGGAAGGGAAGAAAAGGTGGTACAGACCCATTAATGAGAGATGAATGTTGCAGCCCGACCATGGGACTATTAAAAACAGCCTGTATTTTCAGAATCTTCCCAACTAAGTTTATTTTAAAAGGATGATTATAGTTTTTCTAATCACTCAAGACTTTTCAGAATTTACACACATAAATAAGATGAGAAAACATTCAGATCCCCAACAGGATTTTTTTTAATGAAATGTCTAAGTGTTAGTTTAAATCAGTGGTTCCTAAACTTTGGTCCTCCAGTTGCTTGGACTTCAGCTCCCAGAATTCCTGGCTGTTGGCCAAGGTAGCTGGGGCTTCTGGTCTGAAGCCAAGGACATAATAAAAGAAGAATTCAGACAGATACTTTCAATGGGCAAAAGGAAACAGAAGAAACCATTGGTGACAGATAAAATGTTACAAGCAATAGAGGAAAGAAGAGAAGCAAAACAAAAAGGTGGCAGGAACAAGCTAAGAACCATGTATACAACAGTACAATGGCTAGTGCCTAAAAGTAAAGAAAACTACCGTATATACCCATCCATAAGATGAAAAATGTATGCCAAAAATGGGTCCCAAAATCCTGGGTAGGCTTATATACAGGTTTATATGGTAATGTTATGGCATAATCTGGCCAATATTAATATAGATAACCGCTTGCTGTTTCTGATCAAGAAACTTTATACCAATACAACAGCAAGGATAAGAGTTGGTGTCTCTGGTTCACTAACTGACCCTATCCCCACAACTAAAGGAGTCAAACAAGGATGCCTTTTGGCACCATCACTTTTTAATTTATATCTGAATGACATCATTCCAGCACTTTCTGGCCCAGAATTTTTTCCACCTA
>NW_024838465.1:0-1181 GCF_019175285.1 Sceloporus undulatus
GTTGGCCAGAAAGGGAAGTACATTTCTGCCATCTGTCTAGGAATAATGCCCAAATGTCCTCCGTTTTGATCATGCCTAAGAAACATGCATTTATATTAACATTTTTTAAAAATCATCACATTTTTCACATGTCCTCCATTTTTAAAAAATGTGTCCTACATTTGAAAATGTTGTCCTATATTATTTAATTATTTAACTATTTATTTTTTGGCTCCCCCCCCCCCAATTTTCTGGGGGACATCAACCCGGCCCCCGGCTCAAAAAGGTTGCCTATCCCTGGTATAGACAGTATAGAAAGTATAGACAGAAGACTACACCCTGAGATTACACACTAAGTAGCAATAATGAATATGGAAAACCAGCATGGTGTACAGGTTTAGGTGTTGGACTATGACTCTGGAGACCAGGGTTCAATTCCTCTCAACACAACAACACAACAAAGCAATAATGAATACGGAACAGTTATCTAGATTTACTCATCTGTAACTGGTATTAATGATCACTACTTAATCAGCAGTGAATAGTACTTGTTTTATTCCTTCATATCCTAGTGGCCTCTTCCAACTCTAAATAATCCAGTTTGACACCACTTTTACTGCATGGTTCAATGCTGTGGAATATTGTGGCACCAGAGCTCTCTGATAGAGAAGGCTAAATGACTCACCAAAGTATAATTCTCAGAATCCCATAGCATTGAGCCAGTTAATACCATATCAGACAAAGTGTGTTGCAGTTAAAATGGTGTTAAACTGGACTATTTCTGAAGTACGGATGCAGCCTTAGAAAAGTCCATCCCCAAATCCAGGGCCTTCCTATTTTCATCCATACCTTATCAATGTTCCCTGTTTACCTCTTCCTCAAAATAATAAACTTAACATATTTGTTCCACACTAGTGTGTACCGCTGATGAGTGACTTTGTCAGCTTTGTTTCTAACACCTGCAGCTTTTGAGTGCAGACAAGGGAATGGCTGGCTGTCTTGAAGAGAGGCTTTCATGTGTCTGTTGGGTAAATGTAATTTCCTGTTTCCAAGTTTGTGCTTTCCTTCGGCCATATATACAAAGAGTAGTTTGTGAAATTTATTTCCCCATGTTGACTGACCTAGTTCTTCCACCTCTCTGGCCTGCATATGAAACTACATCCAAATTCCCTCCCTTATTATTTCTTACATTCCAATATTTT
>NW_024838466.1:0-1181 GCF_019175285.1 Sceloporus undulatus
GAAGAATGAGAGGAACCTTCTGGCATCCAAAAGGTTAACATTCTCTGGAGTTATGTCTGATAATATGTATGTATGTATTATGTATACACAGAACAATTACAATACAGTACACAAATCAGCTTCAATTTATCTAGTCTGAATAACATACTGATGTAATGCAGAATAACTTCTAAACAATGATAATGTAAAAACTAATTTCAGTTTATTACTATGCACAACCTACTAATGTAGTTAATACAGAATGACTTCTACAAAAAATAATATAAACAAGGGCAATTGTGAGTACAGGTACACAAAGGCTTCAGTACAATGATAATACAGTGGAACCTCGCCATACTCTGTCTTGACATCACGCGCTCAAGCCGCGGGGCATGCGCGGGGCAGAAGGGGTGGCACTTCCCATTCAATTGAATGGGCGTGCACGGCCGTTGCGCCCC
The DNA here is from genome assembly GCF_019175285.1 of Sceloporus undulatus. Lineage (NCBI taxonomy): Eukaryota > Metazoa > Chordata > Lepidosauria > Squamata > Phrynosomatidae > Sceloporus > Sceloporus undulatus. The sequence continues at coordinate 438 of NW_024838466.1, forward strand.
GTGCGCCGCCACGCATGAGCCCCATTGTTTCCAATGGGGCTTGAGCATAGGCGGAATGGGATACAACAAAACAATAAAAGGAACAATTACAAGACACAAACTCCCTCCAATATATCTGCTCTAGGTGACATGCTAAAATAGATGATATGAAACTAAATAAGGGTTATTATCCCTGTCTTTGGGAATTGATGGAGGACGTTCCAAGACAAGAGGACTTCCTCAGCCGCAAGAGAGCAGGCTGTCATCTGAGATACTCTCGTTCTTCCTCCTTCAAAAAAATGTGCCAGATACGTATTTTGCAACCCATTTTCCTCTGCTTTCCTGCATGAAACCTGTCCTGGTTTTGGGGTCTTCTGGGGAGGCCCTGGTTGCTGTCCCATGGACCTCTCAGGTGCATTTGGGGGGAAGGCAGGAGAGGGCTGCTTGGGGGATGCTCTCAGTAGTTGGGACCCCTTCTTAGTCTTGCCGTTTTCATTAATATTCTGCTCCCCCCGATTTGGGACACAAGGCAGGATCTGACCATTATAACAACCGTTGTTTTTGTTGTGTGTCTTGAAGTGGTTTCTGACTTATGGCGACGCTATCCTGGGTTGTTCTTGGCAAGATTTGTTCAGAGGAGCTTTGCCATTGCCTTCCTTTGAGGCTGAGAGAGTGCGACTTCCCCAAGGTCACCCAGAAGGTTTCTTTTTTAAATCTTTATTGTATTAAAATACATATAACTAGAATAGATGGTTCCTTACTCCC
>NW_024838467.1:0-1181 GCF_019175285.1 Sceloporus undulatus
GCTCCTTCCTGGTCCGCGGCGCCGCTTTGCTTCCCTGGGCGCAGCCTCCAGACGGCTGCACCCAGCAAAGCAAGGGAGAAAGGGGTTTCTCCCCCTCCCCGCCACTGCGGGGTGTCCTTGGGGCTTGAAGCCCCAAGGACACCCCTTTTCAGGCTGCGGGGAAGCGGCGTTTTGCCGCTTCCCTGTAGCCTGAATAGCGGCGGATTGGGGCCTCAGCGGCTGCCGGTGTAGCCGCTGAAGCCCTGATACTCCAGGTAAAGGGGCGGGTCCAGACCGCCCCAAATGGGCGGTCTATAACCCGCCATTCTAACCTTTTTAATGCTTAACTTAGACCACTGGTTTCAGTTGTAGAGCTGATTTCCAATCAAGTACTGTACTAACAAATAGTAGCTTTATCAAACATTTATGAAACCTATACTTACCAAAAAAAAAAAAAAAGCCCTGAAGGTGTTTGCTTTTCAGCTAACTCCAGATCCAAGAGAAGAACTCTATGAATCTTTGTTCAGTTATATTCCAAAACATTATTTTGAAGCCTAGATAAACTCTAGATGGGGCTTTCCAAATACCTTACTATCTAAAAATACAAATGCCAAAATACCTGAGGGAGGCATATACTTGAGCCAGATTTGATCAGCTTGACACAATGGTAAGATATGGTAGATTTAATGGTATTCCTTACGATGAGCGGACTTGTATTTGTGGAGACCGAAAGATTAAAGATTTAGCTCATATTCTATTCAAGTGTGATTTGTACCAACAGGAAAGAGACCAGTATCTTGGTCCCTGTATCAAACGATCAATGTTCTGGGATACCCATGTTAGAACTTCTTACCTCATGACTGGTCAAGATTCAAAAATATCTATTACCACAGCTCGGTTTCTATGTAAAGCAATACAGTTGAGAGCTAGATATGTGGGGACAATTGGGGTCAACTGTAGAGGTGATGAGGAATTTTGATGTGTAACTGATGTTCAATCTTTCTGTTTTATGTACTATCATTTTAAAGCTGTATCCCCCCCCCCATTTTACCCATTTTCATACTTTGAATCTTTTATATAGATTTTTATAATGAAGTTTTACAATTTTGTTTTTCATTTACGGGTTTTGTACCTAAATTGTATGGCATTCAGATGGTATTTTATTCATACTTTAGATGTATTATATTTAGCTTTTAAAAATT
>NW_024838468.1:0-1181 GCF_019175285.1 Sceloporus undulatus
TTATTATTCCAGGGCCGCAGTTTGGCTGCTTGGACCACATCACAGAGAGATCATCACAGAGAGTCAGTTGGAAAAGCACATCTCACTCCAGAAAATAAAGGTACTTGAGGAGTTTGCACTCTGCGTCTTTCTGTAATAATAGCTACAAAACCCAAAAACATTTGGGACATTTAGTTTTTTAATAACAAATATTGCAGATTTAAATGCTGCTTTAAAACCTCTTTCCATCTGCCAGCTTTGCGCTGGTTTTGGGGGGAAATGAGAAAGTGTTGGGAGGGAGGGACTGCCAACAGAATTAGGAGATGCATTGCAGGCTATGGACAATTTCCGGCCAAGTAAGGTCCAAAACACACGGCAGCAATAGTCCAGTTTGAGAGCGCTTTAACTGCTCTGGCCCAGTGCTAGGGAATCCTGGGAACTGGAGTTTATTGTGGCACTAGAGCTCTCTGACAGAGAAGGCTCAATGGCTCACAAAACTACATTTCCCACAATACCCTAGCACTGAGCCAGGGCAGTTAAAGCAGTCTCAGATTGAATTATATCTGCAGTGTGTTTGGGACTTAGGTGACCCTTGGCAAGTCACACTTTCTCAGCCTCAGAAGATGGCAATGGGAACCCCTCTCTGAAGAAACCTGACAAGGAAACCCCATGAACAGGTTCCCTTAGGGTTGCCATAAGTTGGAAACGACTTGAAGACACACATGAAGAACAGAAATAAGTCTGCAATTATTTCCCAGGTTGTACATGGGAATGGGAGGCAGTGTGGTGCAATGGTTTGTGTGTTGGGTTACAACTCTGGAGGCCAGGGTCCAGTGCCCCACTCCTCCATGAAACCAGCTGGGTTCCTTGGGCAAGAAGCCACACTCTCTCATCCTCAGGGAAGGCAATGGCAAACCTCCTCTGAACAACTCTTGCCAAGAAAACCCCAGATGACATTGTGTATTCTGTGGAGAACCCAGAAAAGAGCACAAGACAATTGATGGATGTAATAGTGGAATTGGAATATGTTTCAGGACTAAAAGTAAACAAAGACAAAACAACATTCATAACAAAAAATATGGTGAAAAGGAAGAATAAATCCTGGAAGAAATTAGTGGATTTAAAGTGGGAAAGAAAATTAAATATCAAGCAATAAATTTAACAAATAAAAACTCAGATCTATTTCAGAATAACTATGAGAC
>NW_024838469.1:0-1181 GCF_019175285.1 Sceloporus undulatus
CCCCCCCGGCGTTAGGGGAATTTGTGTATTCTTGGGCCCTATTTAAATAAATGAGACTCTGCGCAGTGGAGCGGCTGCTCCCGTCACAGACACAGGCACCATTAACCCTTATGGGGCACGTCACCCCTTTTCCCAGTGTGGCTTTTAGTGTATGCTGAAATCCACGTAAGACGTGCCCACGTATGACGCAGGTGCACTGTACTCGCATGCACACACATATAGGTGTTCACCCACACATACAAGAACTAGCTAACAAAGGTAGGGGTGATTAATAGATGTTAGGCTTTGCTAATGGTAATACATAACCTAGATGGAACTTGATTCCAATTCCTGAGGGTCCAAACTCGGGAGAAAAGTCAGTAACTCCCATGGCAAGTGGAGCTGGCAAGTGTAGTGAGGGGTTTAGCAATGTAAACCAACAAAACATCTGCCTGCAACTGGACTGATCCAGAAGAACAGCCAGTTGGTATATTTATACTGCAATTGTTGCTAGTGGGCAGAAACCAAGTTTTCTATAAGGTTTAAATCGTTTGAGAAAGTTTCCTGGGTGGGGAAAAAATGGTCCAAAACCAAAATGGATTGCAATAGGTGCTTCTTGCAAATACCTCAGACATAAGGGATTACCACACCGGTCCTCAGGTCCTTGTTGCTCTGAATTCCAGTCCTGTTCACAAGCCAATGTACAGTGCGATGTGAGCATGATGCTCCCAGATGCAGCTTAACAATAACATAGCAGAGTATGGAAACAACTTTCCAGATACAGGTATTGGCAATGCACTGACCACATTTCACACTTAAAAATAAGTCACAGACACAGTAGATTTCACCCGAATGATTGGAGGTTCTCTATCTTGAGTTGCAATATAATAAAAAATATTTGCAAGCTCTCCTCTCTGACTTCCATCATGTTCACCATCTCTTGTATACACAACTCCAATCCAATCCTATCCACAGCAATCCATATGTGACCTGTATACTGTATTGGTTGTGATTAATCTCCTGGTGCCACACAGCATGAAGCATCTGCTGCAGTTAGCTTGCATCATGCCATGTGCTCAGACTCAACACTCTCTGGCCGTCTGACAGGATATGATGCCACTTTTCAATCAAAATATTTATACCCATGTTTAAAAAAATCTTTTTTCAACAGTCTGTATGACTATCTGCTTCTACTGATTACC
>NW_024838470.1:0-1181 GCF_019175285.1 Sceloporus undulatus
CACAAGCGGTGCGACACGTCTGGACGCTGTGCGTCCAGTACGTAAAGATGGCGGCGCCCGTATGAACAGGGCGCCACCATCTTGTACGTATTCAATACCTACTAGGGTTAGGGGGGTGCGGAAGCACCGCCCTTTCCTAACCCTAGTACGTATTGTATACGTACTATTTGGCGGTCTGTAAACCGCCTTTGAGACTAACTGTGCGAAAGACTTTGTGGCATAACCTTTCATAGATTTATGTCTACTTCCTTTGATGTTGTTGCTGTATTTTCACAGCCAGAGATGGGGAAAGTGACATTTTTGCCTTTTATACCAAAATTGGTTGACTTTACATACCATATACCTTGACTTGACCATTTAATGCTTTGGCCTCAGGATGCAAAAAAATCTGACCTTTGCTTTCAAATAATACATCCTGGATTTCCTGCTGGGCTTCTCCTTGTTTTCACCCTTGAGTTTCTGTGGATTTTAAATAAAGCATATAAATCTACATATTAAATTGAGAGCTAAATCAGGTACTGAAGACTACAGTAAGTAATAACAAATGCTGTAGGCTATATTTCAGAGAAAAGAACTGGCAAAACTACCTTGCCTAAGAAAAGACAGGCAACATGAAGGAACATACACACACACACATAGTAAAGGAAATTCTAGACAAAGGGCTCCAACTGCTACAGATAAAAATATAATTTTTAGCTGTTCCATGTATTCCTCCTTAACAGATTTTCTCAGGAAAGGAAGAAGAAAGAAAAGATGGGAAAGCACAGGAGGGAGAATCCCCCATACAATTCCATAGATAAAGCAGAACAAATATGCAAGAAAGGCCTCATCTGGAAATACCCTGTGCTTGTAAGTGTAATAGATACCTGTATCATTTGCTGCCCTTTCTGGACACTCCATATCTGTTGCCTAAAACCAGTATGGTGTACTGGCCTAAGTGTTGATAATGACTCTGGAGACCAAACTTTAAATCCTGGCTTCGCCATGTAAACCCATTAGGTAACCTTGGCCAAGTCACATTTTTTCAGCCTCAGGATGGCAATGACAAACCACCTCTGAAGAAACCTGCCAAGAAAACCCTATAATAGGTTCTATTTGCCTTAGGATCACCATAAGTTGGAAACGATGAGGGCACACAGTAATAACAGCAACAAAGTGTCTGCTTCACTCTGCCAAATGGT
>NW_024838471.1:0-1181 GCF_019175285.1 Sceloporus undulatus
AGACACAGAACGACAATAAAAACAAAGCAATTCATTTCACATCCAGTCTGCTTTATTTCTTCCAAAGGTGTTGCGGTAAAGAACCATCATGTATGGAGATATACACACACATAAAGTACAAAACTGGTCCAGAGGACTCCTAGGATCATGCACAGTAAACATCCCATACATTTAAATTTCAACACAGAAGGGAAGGAGACCCTGTTCTCCCAGGCAGCCATACAAAATGAAGGCACTCCATAAAAGACAGTCACTATCTCATGTCCCTTTTAAAAAGTGTACAATAGATGCTACATGTTCTCTTTTAATTGTTAGTTCAGGCTGTTTTTCCACAGGAACCTAAGTTCAAAACACATTTCCTAATACGGATACATGGGGGAACACATGCCAATAGGGAACCATAGGGAAATGCCTGCCCATAGGGAAACAATGGGGAACATTTGCCCATAGGGAAACATTGGGAAACGCCTGCCCATAAGGAAACACTGGTGAACATTTGCCCATAGGGAAACATTGGTGAACATTTGCCCATAAGCAAACATTGGACAACAATTGCCCATAGGGAAACATTGTGGAGGGCTTGACCATAGCGAAGCACACTGACAGCTCTTAGGATTAATTTGTTCCTTGACAAGTATTCATTTACGATCCTTGCCCTTCAGCCAAAAAAGTCCTACAGTTGGGGTTCCCTGCCCTTTGGCTTACAATCTATTGGGGGTGGGGGGGCCATGTCCAGTGGAGACCGTCTCTTTCTTCCTCCCTTCTTTCCTTCATAGGTGATGGAGCCGGGGCCACCTCTTCCTCCCTCCCTCTGGGCTGGACACTCCCTTCCTCGCCTACTGCTGCTCCTGCTTCTGGGCCTGGATGCGCCTGACTCTCCCTCTGGACCTCCGAACGGGCAGCCTTGGCACCTGGGACCTCGATGGCGTTAGAAGAAAGAGAGGAATCAGAGGCTGCACAAGTGGCCCACCTCCAAACCCAGGGTCCAGGGTCCCAAGAGTGTCCATGGGGCAGGCAGTGCTGGCTTTTGGGGGCTGCCACTCTCCTCCTCAGCCTCAGCCGCCGTTCGGGGCTCTCTGTGGGAAACAAAGGAGAGGGCAGGGAGGTCCAGAGGGGTCCCAGGGGCAGCTGCAGGGGACAAGTGCTGGTGCTCTCTCATTTCAACCAAAACCCTGACAAAA
>NW_024838472.1:0-1181 GCF_019175285.1 Sceloporus undulatus
AAAGCAGAAGGATGGATTAACTCTCTCTATGATTTATTGCAGATGGACAAACTATCACCCATATTGAGAGAAAATTCAGGGGAAATTACATCAGAAGACTGGGGGAAAGTATTAGGTTTCATTAGGAAGAAATGTGGAAATGATTTGATTATCTATTGACGATACTTCTTGTTGCACTTTAATTTACTAAATGTGTTATTCTTCTGTGTATTTTTAATTTCATGATATAAGAAAATAATGTGTATTTTTGTTAGCAGGAGAAAGAGATAAACTAAGAAAGCAGTATAGAAACAATCAAACAAATAATAAAGCAATAAAGCGTATTATAGAATCTCGATGATGATGATTATAGAGAAAGAAAAAGAAGACTGGAAAACCTAGTGGTTATTATCTGTGTCAAAGATATTCGTATCAGATACAAGATAGTAGTTGGGACATTTTGAAAGTATAGTATTGTTAAGACCTTGGAGAAGGAGGGTATAAGCGAGAGAGCAAGGTATAAGAGAGTATTTAGTTGGATCATTCTCACAAAGTGGAGGAAGTCACAGATAAGTAGGAATGTGTGTGTTATGAATGTAAGAGTAGAGAGAAAGTGTTAGTGTTTAAGAAGAAAGGGGCAAAAGGCAAAGCAAGTGAGTGACTTACAAACAAGAATACAACAAGAACAATCAAGGAAAGAAAAGATTCAGGTTAAAGAATGAGAGGTAAATGAAGAAAGAAAGAGAAAGAAGAGGATCATGATAGAGTGAGAGAAATTTATAAAAACCAGTCAACTTGTCTAAAAATTAATGAAGAACGAACAAAAGAATTTAATATAAGAAGAGGAAGGAGACAAGGATGTCCGCTCTCGCCATTATTATTCATAACTGTATTGGAATATTTGTTAAAGAAGATTAGAAATAATTCAAGGCTAGAAGGACTTAAAATAAAGGGAGAAGAAACAAAGGTGAGAGCCTTTGCAGACGACCTAGTTGTGATTCTTGAAGACCCGATAAATAATACCAAACATTTAATGTGTGAATTAAATTGGTTTGGAAGACTGTCAGGATTTAAGATCAAGAAGAGAAAATCTATGATAAGACAAAAAAAATTTGAATAAGCAAGAAAAAGAATTATTGAAACAAAAAACGGGATGTCACAAATAAAGTAAAATATTTAGGAGTCTGGTTATGCAATAACAA
>NW_024838473.1:0-1181 GCF_019175285.1 Sceloporus undulatus
TCCACAGTTAACAATAGGAATCCTGACGACAAACACAATTATGTCTTTGATCATGGAGCTTGATGAGCTTGTTTCTTCTTCTCAATAGGATTGCTTTATTAACTTTATTAACTTTATTGTGAAAATCATATGTTTATTGCTTATGTCAGGAACATATGTGCATGTATATGTAGGCTTATGTTTTGGGATGTGATTTGATTTGAGAATATGTATGTTTGAACTCTATCACTTTAGCATTAATCACTTATAAAAACCTCAGACAACAAACAGAAACATGAATAAAGAACACAAACAAGGAATATAGACAAGGAAAAGAGGCAATGTCTCTGGAAAAAAAATATTTTGCTGGAGCATCAGCTCAAACTTGATTGAAGTCCAAGCCCATTTCAGCTTCCGGGATGTTAAAATGGGACATGCACCTGTATGTGTATTCTTATTCTTATTTTGTGCATCACTTATAACAAACATATAGGAAATCATAAAAGAGAAAAATGGTGATAGAGAGCATTTGAAATCTTTCTTTCAGAGCAGCTGGCGTAGAGCACCTGGAGTCTTGGAAAGGTGCAGCTTAGCTTTTCTTGATTGATGGCAAAGTAGAGCCCACTCAGCTTCCGGTTGTAAGTGGGGCTTAAACTTCGCTCCTCTTGTCTTTATCTGTGGCCCCCCCTTTTCTCAGGCAAAGGAAAAGCAAAAACACTGAAAAATACTAATTGACAAGTTATTAGAATGTTATGAATACATTAAAGGTATACTTTAGCCACATTTCATTAACTCATTTCATTCCCCTCTTATAGGCTTTGCTAAGATATTTCTCTTCTAGAATTTATGTCTCTTTGCTAACTCTAACTAATAACAGACCCCTGGATCATTCTTGGGTCACCCTGAGCTCTTTATGCTTTAGGTTTTTATCTATGTATGCATCTTTGGACTTTTTGAATGCTTTTTTTTTAAACATATGTAACCTTAATTTTACAGACTGCATTTACATGTACATACTGAATATGAAACTTTAACTCTGACCCAATGTACTCACAACTTTATCTCATTTGAATCCACAACAGTTTGACAACAGAACAGGGAACAGGAAAAACAAAACTATGATAGAGTGACTTCTTTGCTTTTTACTCAGGACTCAAAAAATCAGTTCATGCTCTTTTTTAGTCACTCCTCTCAGGCCAAAA
>NW_024838474.1:0-851 GCF_019175285.1 Sceloporus undulatus
GGGCCCAATAATAATAATAATAATAATAATAATAATAATAATAATAATAATTTTATTTCTTATCCGCCTCTCCTCATGGCTTGAGTTGGGTTACAACATAGTTAATGAATTATTCATAGAGCTTAAACGTTGGTGTTAAACAAGAGCATAATGAAGTTATATACAATCGTTACATAAAATCCACATATTAAGTGGCATCTCTACACAATATTTATATTACAATGCACAAGGCAATAATTAAATATAATTAAGTGACAGATCTTGAGGGAAAGCCTTAAGGATTGTAGAAGGACAATAACTTTGCAAGGTGAGAAGAATTGGAAGGAAAATTGACTCCAAAAGAACCCACTGAGGAAGTTCATCCTTTGTGGGCATGAAATTATAATTGACGATACGGAAAACCAAGATGAAAAAAATTGAATGGAGACTTGGAATGGGAATAGCTGTCTGTGTGGATGGACCTTGAGTAGAACCATGTTGTTATTGTTGTTGTTGTGTGCCTTCAAGTCAGTTCCGGCTTAAGTCAGTTCCCTAAGGCAAGCCTATTCTGGGGTTTTCTTGGCAAGATTTGTTTAGAGGAGGTTTGCCATTGCCTTCCCCCGGGGCTGAGAGAGTGTGACATGCCCAAGATCACCCAGTTTCATGGCCAAGCTGGGAATTATACCCAGATTTCCCAGTGTCTGACGCTGAAACCACTACCACACTGGCTCATGCTACACTGCAATATTTTATTACAGTTCCAGTTCATGAAAACAAGAGAATATGAGCAGCAGCTGATAAATCTGAACAGCATCTGTATATATCCCATCCAACTGTCCAAACAGTGAAAATAATAACAATGGGATTGTTAA
>NW_024838474.1:951-1181 GCF_019175285.1 Sceloporus undulatus
TTTTTCAGAATACATTCTGTCATGGGACAGCAAGCTGTGGTCCCCACCAAAACTTGTGAGACTCAATTTCTATCAGTTCTGACCAATTTACTTGGTGGGAAAAGGATGGTGGGAGCTGCAGTCCATCTGGAGAGGAACAAGTACATCTGGAGAGTAACCTTTCATTCCAATATCTGGTATTTCAGACATTATAATACTGCAATGTGGAATGTGCCTATCAGTACCCATTC
>NW_024838475.1:0-1181 GCF_019175285.1 Sceloporus undulatus
GCAGTTGGCAGTTTGAGGCCTTCAGGGAACCCAAATGGAGGATGAAAGGGCCCAAAGTCGGAAGGGACCCCAAACATGATTTCCAAACCTTAACAACACCTAAAAATCATCCTGATGCTTCTATTGAAAGTAGACACCTGACCCCATCCCTCCCTCATTACAATCAATAGTGAAAGATATTGATGTTTTCTCCCATTGAAACCACTCCCTTCAACACCTAGGCATCACAGAATCAAAATAAAATGAAGAGATCAATATCTATTGGACTGACAGGAGTAGACTGGGTCCCTACTACAGCCCTACTACAGAATTCTGACCATTGAGGAACAACCTTGAGCAACTGGGGAACTGAGAGAGATACGGTTCCAGCTGCAGGACTGTTGGAGACTGCAGTTCCCAGAATGAGATGCATCTCTTTTGGTACAATTTATGTACAAGAGCTGATTGGAGGGAAATAAATTGAAGGCTCTATTGTTGACTGTTAAAATATACCCTAAATGAAGTCATGGGAATATTAATAATGTACATGCAAATATCTAGTCATCTATAACATCGTCTTGCAAGCTTATAACTGTTGGGATCCTATGGACAGAGATGCTCTTTCTTTGCTCCCAGAGAGACTGCCTTGTCCTGAGTCCTGGGGGGTGCCAAGGCTCCCCTGGAGCAGGAGAGAGGGCTCCATAGGGCTCTGAAGGATGCTCTGGTGGGGGATGCTGGGAACTGCAGTCCAACAATCTCTGCAGGGCCTTGCTTTGCCTACTCCTCCTGAGCCAAAGCGAAAGAGGAAACCTTGCTGGATGACTTTGTGGAGCAGGAAAGGTGTTTTCAGGGGGAAGCAGAGAAGGCAGATTATATGCAGGGAGGTCCTTGAGGGCAGGCTGAGCAGATGTCCTCCTTTCCCAGGACATGTCCTACATTTCAGCCTTCTGTCCAGGAGGAATCCCAAAAGGTCATCCATTTTGAGCATGACTAAGAAGCATGAATGTACATTTCTCTCTCTGTTTTTAGCTTTTACTTGGTCATGCCCTCCATTTTCCTTGAATGACTTCCACTTTGCAGTGCCTTGTCCTCCTTTGTGGGGAGGACGTCTGCTCACCCTCCTTGAGGGTCTCTCCCCCAATAGAGCCATGGGTTCAGAGGAATGGCCAGTCGTGACTCTCTAGGGCTAGTTTAGGGTCAGG
>NW_024838476.1:0-1181 GCF_019175285.1 Sceloporus undulatus
CCCCATATGTCCTGATGTTATGCGGTTCTCCCTTCTGATATACAACGGTTTATCCAGCTAGTTTTTGTGTGCTTGTTTTAAAAGGTTGTACAGTGGACCCTTGTTATATGCTGGGGTTTGGTTCCAAGATCCCCCGTGTATAACAAAATCCATGTATGCTCAAGTCCCATTAAATATAATGACATAGCAAAATGGTGTCCCTTATAAAAAATGGAAAATCAAGGTAAATTTATACTTTTTTGGAACATTTTCAAACCGTGTATGCTTGAATCCGTGTATAAAAAATCCGTGTATAAGAAGGGCCGACTGTATGTTCTATAGTTTTGAAATTGTATTGGGATGTTTTTAACATGTTGTCGGTGACACTTGTTCGTTAATGTTATAATGTATCACTTCTATTATTACTATTATTATTTGTTTTAAAACAAAATGCACTATTTTGTGATGCTGATTAGCCCTTTTTGAACATTTCTGAGTGCACTAATCAAATTTAAGTCAAAGTAGGTTTTCCCCTATGAGAGCTAATGTGTTGTAGTGGTTTGAGTGTTGGACTACGACTCTGGAGACCAGGGTTCGATTCCAGCTTGGCTGTTAGACTCACTGGGAGATCTTGGGCAAATCACATGCTTTCTGCCTCAGAGGAAGGCAATTACAAACTTCTTCTAAACAACTCTTGGCAAGAAATCCCCATTATAAGGTTGCCATTAATCAGAAACAACTTGAAGGCACACAGCAACAACAAATAAGAGATTCTCCCCATGTGCCTTTTTTTAAAATAGCTTTATTGAAAAGTGGCACCCAAATTCAGGATACTGGTGAGAAAATTAAAGGAGATAGCGGTCCCTTTTTGCTGCTGCCATGTTGACCACTGTTGACATGCATGGAAAGAGCAGTTGGGACTGTTGGGAAGCTGCAAAAGGAGAGGTGACATCTAGCCAGTGCATCATGTGATGTCCCCCCCCCCCCAAGTTAGAGATTGCAACTCACTAAGGCCCTTATCACACGGGGGGCTGTGCAGCTCAGTACCGATGCGACTGTGCATCCAACAATTTGAATTCACATTAAAACACAATGTTTTATCCTACCTGGTTGCCTTTCCGAATCGAGGGGGAAGCAGAGTGAGTGCAAATTGTATTACCACACCAGTGCGGATTCAACTATTCGAATAGGCACACTTGCAC
>NW_024838477.1:0-643 GCF_019175285.1 Sceloporus undulatus
TTGAATTCCTTTTTTGTGATTTCCCCCTTTTTCCATTTCTTATACATGTTCCGTTTCAAACTTAACTCGGTTGAAAGTTCCTTAGTCATCCATCCTGGTTTCTTGAGACACCTCCCATTTTTCTTTCTCACTGGAACTGTTTGAAATTGTGCCTTCAGTATCTCCCTTTTGAGAAATTCCCATCCATCCTGAACTCCCTTCTCTTTTAGTATTCCTGACCATGGGATCACCCCCAGTATTTATTTGAGTTTACTGAAATCTGCTCTCCTAAAGTCTAGAATGCATGTTTGACTATGCCTGGCTTCTCCTTTCCATTGTATAACAAGCTCCAGGAGAACATGGTCATTTCCACCTAATGATCCCACCACTTGCACCCCATTAACTAAGTCATCCTTGTTGGTTAGGATCAGATCCAAAATAGCTGACCCCCTTGTTTTCTCTTCCACCTTTTGGACCATGAAATAGTCTTCCAGGCAAGTGAGGAATTTGCTAGACCTTGTAGATTTGGCTGAGTTTGACCTCCAGCAAATATCAGGGTAGTTGAAGTCACCCATCACTACTACATCTCTCTTTTCTGACTGTGTGGTCATCTGTTCTAGAAAGATATCATCCAATTCCTCAGTCTGACTTGGGGGTCTGTAGT
>NW_024838477.1:743-1181 GCF_019175285.1 Sceloporus undulatus
TTGAATTCCTTTTTTGTGATTTCCCCCTTTTTCCATTTCTTATACATGTTCCGTTTCAAACTTAACTCGGTTGAAAGTTCCTTAGTCATCCATCCTGGTTTCTTGAGACACCTCCCATTTTTCTTTCTCACTGGAACTGTTTGAAATTGTGCCTTCAGTATCTCCCTTTTGAGAAATTCCCATCCATCCTGAACTCCCTTCTCTTTTAGTATTCCTGACCATGGGATCACCCCCAGTATTTATTTGAGTTTACTGAAATCTGCTCTCCTAAAGTCTAGAATGCATGTTTGACTATGCCTGGCTTCTCCTTTCCATTGTATAACAAGCTCCAGGAGAACATGGTCATTTCCACCTAATGATCCCACCACTTGCACCCCATTAACTAAGTCATCCTTGTTGGTTAGGATCAGATCCAAAATAGCTGACCCCCTTGTTTTC
>NW_024838478.1:0-715 GCF_019175285.1 Sceloporus undulatus
AGCTTCATCTGGGTCACTGCTGGGCCAATTTATGAAAGGAAGCATATAAAATACTGTCCGGGTTTGGCAGAGACAGTCCTGGTTAATCCTCTGCCACCCCATTATTTCAGGGACTTTTAAAATGTCCTGGTTTCTCTCTCTTCTTCCCACTTTCCTCCTTCTTCAGCTCACTTCAATTTTTGCATAATGAATGCCAAGGGGTTTGCACCCCATCAACTCAAATGTGGGGAGGGGAGAAGAAAAAAGGGGGCAGGGACTTGCCCTTAATAGGAGTCTGAGGCAAAAGCAAACTGTTGTGCCCTATGATGTTCCCCATAAACAATTTTGACCATCTTCACCACTTTCTGGCATTGCTTGTCCACATGTGTCTTGTTTTTCCATCTGAGAAATGTTGGGAATATGGGAGAATGTCTCTGGATCTAAATTGGGGGCGGCCCCTTGCCCCTCAAGCCCAGAGTGCTCCCCAAAACTGCTTTTTAGAAATGACATTTGCCTCTGAAATTTGGCAACAAATGGCTAAATGCACTATAATCTTTGGAGGCTAAATGTACGATACATTTTGGTATAATCAGTATCTTAATCCATCCTCAGTATCCCAGCCATGGCTGAAATTTTATTGTTTATTATATTGTATATTGTATTGGAAGAATTTGAGACAAACTGGATTTCAAAGGCAGTAGCTTTTTTCCTGCTAACAGCAATTAAAGTTTATTTC
>NW_024838478.1:815-1181 GCF_019175285.1 Sceloporus undulatus
TTGGGATGCATCATGTGCTTCTCCCTCTCCTTTTATTAGTCATTCTCTGGATGAGGGCTATTTTCTATTGCAGGTGACCTTTGCGGATGTGGCAGTATATTTCACTGAGGAGGAATGGAAACTGCTGATGAAGAAGCAGAGACTAATGTACAATTGTGTGATGATGGAGAATTACAAAAATGTGGCCTCTGTCGGTAAGGAAGCTGAATTCATTGCCCTTACTACGAAGACTGAGGGCCCTTTCATTCTACATTATGATGGCACTATGATTCCACTTTAGAATTATAGAATCGTAGAGCTGGAATAGACCACAAGGACAATCTGGTTCAAGCCCTTGCCATGCAGGACACACATTGAAAGCATCCC
>NW_024838479.1:0-1181 GCF_019175285.1 Sceloporus undulatus
AAATGACATCCCTTTTCAAAAGCCCTTTTGCTCTTTATCTAGAATTATTATTATTATTATTATTATTATTATTATTATTATTATTATTATTATTATTATTATTATTGAATGCTTTCAAGCAAGATTAGTTCAGTACTACATACCTTTCACAGCCAAAGCACTCCAGAAAAAAGTATGGCAAAGCATGCCTTTAAAAATCCAATCTAACTTTCAGCACAACTGTTTACACTAATGTGTAAATGCAACATTTCATCATCCATATGTTTGACTCCAGTCCAGTCATTATAGTTTAGCAGAGGCCTACAGCAAAGGAAGAGGAACAGCTGGAGTGCTACTGGTGGATGTCTCATGCTGGGAATGATCAATGGCATCATAAATGGTTTTTGAAGTCTTTAGTTTTAGCTGTACAGGAGATGGACATCAACTTTTAGTGGTCTTTCACTCCCCCCCCCCAAAGTCTTGCACAGCTGAACTCTTCCATGTGGCAGAACAGCAAAGAAGAAATTGGATGTATCACTACCAACGTGGATTTTGCACTGTCTAGAAATGTAATACAGTCAGCAAGTAAATTAACTTTGCTGTCTTCTACAGGCAGAAGCATGCTTGGGGAGATAACCAAACATTAACCCTGCTTGACAGACATTCAGCAAATGGCTGGAGAATCTAAGTGTGTGCTAACATTCATTTTAATTATCATTAGAAGTGGCATTTGCTGACCTGTTTGTGAGTAAACAGTATAGCAGAAGCTTGGACATGCAGAAGAGTGTTGCTGGATAATATAGCACTATACATTAACCAACATGTCGAAACTTCTATTTCCATTCCACTTCTAGCTAATTGTGGACTAAATCAATATCGTAGCAGTGCTAAATTTCCATCATGTGGAAGCCACTCAGAGCAGTATGTGTTCAGGATAGATAAAGAAAGCCACAGAAAAGGCATGCCAGTGCAAAGCAGTTGACTGCTGTACCTCATATACCTTTTACTACAGCATTTACAAAAAGAATTAAACCAGGATGGATGACTAAGGAACTTTCAATGGAGCTAAGTTTGAAACGGAACATGTATAAGAAATGGAAAAAGGGGGAAATCACAAAAAAGGAATTCAAAGAAATAGCAGGCATGTGTAGGGGTAAAGTCAGAAAAGCTAAAGCGCAGAATGAACTCAGGCTTGCTAGAGA
>NW_024838480.1:0-1181 GCF_019175285.1 Sceloporus undulatus
GAACTTTTCCTTCCTAGAATAGTCACTGCCTGTTCTAGCATTAAAACTGCTGCAAATTTGAACAAAGTGATTAGGGTCGTCTGTAAAGAGACTATGAAACAAATCCTCCAACTTAACCTTTATTTCTAATGAGGTTCTGGCAGAGATAAACATTGATGCATATCTCAGGGCTTGGTTTGCAACTTTTGCCAATGATCTGTCTTTTTTCTTTTTACAGGGTCCCCCCGGTCAGCCTGGATATCCCGGGACCATGGGTCCTCCTGGGCTACCTGTGAGTATGACATGCAGAATGGAAAAGAAACTTAGTTGGGCACGATCCTTGCAGCAGAGGTGATAGCAAAAGGGATGGGTCAAGATGTTCATCTTGGACTAGAATTTCTAGAATCTTCCAGCCAGCACAATTGGGAACCATTCTGGGAGCCATAGAGCCTGTACCGACTGGCACTTTGTGGCGGCTTGTAGGTGGAGCCAGGGTGCAGCATCCACACACTGGATGCCCTAGCCTCCCCCAGGGCACCATTTTGGTGTGCATCAGTCTACTAGGTGCGTGCCATGATGACGCAACTCCGGAATGCATCTAGACAATGCAGCACCGAAGGGGCGTCATTAAGCCACACCGCCGCAGCTATGGCATTCCTTGGAGAGCGCAAAAAGGAGCTGCTCTTTGTGGAAGCAGCACCTTTTTGCACTCTCCGAAGGTTGGATCAGGGCTGCGTGCAGGTGTGGCAGCCACAATCCAGCCAGTAAAGGGATGGCTGCATGTCGCCCATCCATACAGCCCCATACTCCCCCAAGTTAGCTTTGTGCTTTAGCTTCCTGAAGCGATGGGATCTCTTCAAAGGTTGTGCTTCTCTCTTAAAAGGAGGCCTGCATCTTCTAACCACAGAAAACCATTGCCTGCTTCTAGACAAAATTTTACAGCTTTCTGGCCACTGTTCACATAGGCCACTATAAAACCAAAGACTTCCCCAGGGAAACCAGTTCAAGCGCTTTCTTCTCGCCCAAAATCTTGCTCTCCAAAATTCCTATCCTTCACATTTGAATCTTTTCTTTTTTTTTTTTTTACAGCCTATCCTGTTAAAGCCCTTTTTGGAATACTTTAGGGATTTTTTATTCCTATTTTGAAGTAACAGAGTAACAAAAATAAACTGGCCAAATGAGCATTTAGGATGAGCTTAGCC
>NW_024838481.1:0-1181 GCF_019175285.1 Sceloporus undulatus
AAAAATGTAAGTGCCCCATAAAAAGCACACAAACATCACCAAAAATAAAGGCTACACTAGTAAAGGAAATAAAAAACAAATTAATTTGCTGTTGTGTGTCTTCCTGTCATTCTGACTTATGTTGGTCCTAAGGTGAACCCATCACAGGAGTTTCTAGGCAAGATTTATTCAAAGAAGGTTTGTCAAGGCCTTTCTCTGAGGCTGGGAGTGTGTGACATGCCCAAAGTCACCCAGTGGGGTTCCATGGCCAAGCAGGGATTCGAACCAAGCTCTCCCAGAATCCTAGTCCAATATGTATTCAAACCACTGTGCCACGTTGGCTTTAGAAATCTTTATAAAGTTGAGAAATTATTATTACTGCAATGTAAACCAAACCAAAACCTCTTTAATAACCTTTTAATGCTGTGGAAGAGTCAAATGAAGAAAGGTACAGTATAGAGAGGCCCAAATCTTATCACCACGATTTGGGGAATGTTTCTCGTGGACAATCAGAGCCAGTCCTTTTGAGTCTGAAAAAGGACAAATGGCAGCACTTCCTATTCCACTAAAAACATTGGTCAATTGGGCAGCTGAACTTTTCTTCAACACTGTCATGGACTAGTGTTCTTGGCTGCTCTTGAAATTGGTTTAGGGATGGCTCACAAGTTGTATGGCGCACAGGATTTTCTTCCAATACCTTGTTACCACCTCCCAGCATTGGCTGCCTGAGGCAACAGCCTCATTCTGGGTAAAGGTAGGCTCAGCCCAAGGACAACATCACTCACAAGAGTGGGATGGAAGAATGGAAACACACAGGAGGAGGTGCTCCTGAAATACTTTTGATTTGGTCCACTTTGGGATTGAAAGGTTAAAGGGGATATAGGGACATCTAAACCCTATTCTTCCTTTAGGGTAGGCTCATAGGTAGCTGGGTTTAGAAAATGAAGTTCTCCCTCCCAAATTACAATGGGAGAAATATGCTTGTATCCTGTTGAGGAACTGTGATGGCATTAGTTGGACTATGCCATCACAACTCAAGTGTTTGGTCCTTGCTGGGGTTGGAATGTTTTACCAGCCACACGAGGACCAAGATCCCCAAGCCCCATCCTCAAACCCCACCATTTTCTGGTGGGGGAAATGGAGGTCACTGCAGAGGATGCCGTTGCTTTGCAGCCAGTCATAGGAAAATAGTTAGATACTTG
>NW_024838482.1:0-386 GCF_019175285.1 Sceloporus undulatus
ATTATTATTATTATTATTATTATTATTATTATTATTATTATTATTTCTATGTTCCTGCCTCTCCCAATGGATCCATTTTGGTTGAAGCAGATTCTTCCCAGCAGAATGAAGAGTGTAGGGAGGATGATATAATAAATAATAATAAACTGTTTATTTATAGCTCGCTTTTCCTTAATAGATCAAAGTGGGTTACACAGAAGTACAGTGGTACCCCGGGATACGAATGCGCCGCCTTACGAAATTTCCGGGTTACGAAAATTTTTTTGGTGCTTTTCGGCGCTATTTCACACGAAATCGTGGCTTTTCCCCATTAGCGCCTATGGGTTTTTCGGCTTGCGAAGTATTTCGGGTTACGAAAGCGGCGGCGGAACGAATTAATTTCGTAA